>NW_009601965.1:84766-104337 GCF_000690535.1 Cariama cristata | reverse complement strand
AGTCCCAGCCCACGGCCATCATCCCTCAGCCAAGGAATCTTTCTTCTCCTAGCCCTGGGGCATCCCTAATTCCCAGCACTGTGGAGCAGTGGTTGTGGGAAGTTGTTTAGACTTGGACTTTTTTAATTACAGGGCTGGTTTTGTCATGTTAAGGAGGATAAACAAACCTCAGGAGAGCGGGAGGAGGCTGTGCTGCCATCCACCCGGGCACGGGATGCTGGTGCTGCTCCCAGCGTTCGGCATTCATGCTAGGCAAGGATGGGCAGTGTTTCCCAGGAAGCTGCCAAGACCCAAAGCCCTTTTTCCTCTTCTCCTCCAGCCTGACAGCTGCTGGGACAGGGCAGGGGGAAGAGCCAGGCTGCCCACTGCCCTGTCCCACAAGCTTGTCCCCAGCCCTGCAGCAGGAGGGGAATGCACAGGGAGGCTCTGGGCTGGCTCGTTTCATATATAGGTCCAAAGCTTGGGATCCTACCAGGTTCTCACCAAGAGGGTCCTTGCACTTTGAGCACCCTCTCTCTGACGGATGCTCCATCCCTGGCTCTGGCTAATCACCTGTAACCCTGGAACTGCCTGACCTCTGCCCTAGGGAGTGGGCTGGCAAGGGGGTGACCACCTTCTCTGCTTCTTGGTGCTCTCCTGCCATGCGATGCTCCTGCCATGGCTCAGGCAAAGGGTGAAGCTATGAGTTCTCCATACCACCCAACCCAGCATGAGCTCATCGGTTGGTGGGGTCAAGCGCACGGCCACATCCCTTCAGGTACCAGTGGGGACCTGCCACGGAACAGGGGACCCTGCATGTGTTGGCCATTTCATGGGCATTCTCTTCCCTCAGGCAGGGGCTCTGTGGGCTACAGCATCAGCAAGGCTGGGGCAGAGCTGCCGGCGCTGTGGTCCCATGCCGCAGCACCTAATAAATGCCACGTGCCGCTCCGCTTGCCCCACCGCTGCGTGCTCCTTGCCGCCCCCAGCTCCCCCGCATGAAGGGGGGGCCTGTAAGGATGGGAGAGGGGATATTTTTATTGTTTCTGACACCGGCTGCCCCAGATTATCATATTTTACGTAGCGAGCCAAAGAAGCATCACTCTGCTATGCTGCAGCTGGGCAGGCTGCCCAGCCCAGCAAGAGGAAGGACGGGAGGAACACAGCGGGGTGCGGGTGTGTGCACACGCGGGTGCAAGCGTGCGAGCGCATGCACACATGGGCCACAGGGCACGGCTTCATTCAGGCCTTCTTGCTGCGGCGCGGCAGCGTGCACCTCGCTGGATGGGGCAGAAAGGTCGCCTGCTGCCTGCAAACACGTTTGTTTTTCTATTCCAGCTCCTAATTCGATTAGGACTAATTGCATTTGTAAGTGTGGTGGGGTTTTTGGGTGGTTTGGTTTTCTTTTTTTTTGCCTTCTCCTTAAAAAGCTGGGATGGCAATTTGCATATTATTACCCAGTATGCCTTTCTAGCTCCCAGCTGGGCCAAGACCTGAAATCTGGGCACAGACAGCAAAGTTTGTCCGTTGAGTTTTCCCAGCCATGAACAAACAGCTCAGCACCGAAAGGTGGTGATTGGAGAGCCTGCATGCCTCGTGAAATAAAAGCCGATCTTCTATGAATCTGCAATCTGGTTGACCTCATCTGTAACACTCCCTTTCCGTGGCTTTGGGGAATCAGGGGGCTGATGCTTGGCTGTGAAGCTCCCCAGGGCCATTGTACCTAACCAGCCCCAAGTGCCAAGAGCATGTGGGGAAAAATCAACCACATCCATAGCAACAAACCTAACAGCTTTGGGGTGCATCTCCTGATGCTGGAATATCAGCAGCCACATGCTTAAATCTATTAGCTCCAGCCCTGCCATAGACTTGGTCCAGGTTAATGTCATCCTGCCCCAAGCACTGCTTGGGGACAGCCTTGGGACTGCCCTTGCATGGGGCCGTCCCCAAGGGGCAGAAGCACATTTGGAGGGTGAGAGGGATGAATCACAGGGGTGGGCGCCGCTCCCTGCCAGCTGGCCCTGGTGCCAGGGAATGGTCACAGTCATGTTTAACTTGCTGCTCTCGAAATAGCCTCAGTTTACATGGCCACGGGAAGGGATTGGATAAGTTCATAGGGGAAAAATCCATCAAAAAAGCTTAAAAAAAACCCCAAGCCCTGCGTCACAGATCACTGGACACGAGCAGGGAAATATCTGCACACGCTGACCTGAAGCCCATGCTTCTCCATCAGCACCCAACACCAGTGGCAGGAGCCCCAGCCTAACCAGCGGTACCCTGCTCCGAGGCAGTGGCATCCTTGTCATCAGCTGCTGGAGCCAGCCAAACCTCTGTTTTCCCAAGTCAGTGTGTCAGCAGTGCCCTCCTGCAGTTCTTCCCACCAAACCAACCTATAAAAGCAGGCGGGCAGACACTGGTCCCCAGCACTGCCTTCCTCTGCTGTTTAGCTGGTGCCCATCACGGGATGCTCATACCTGTCCCGGTGCTCCATCCCGTTCCTGGAGAGCTGGAGGTGCATGTCTTACATTAAGAGGTTGTTACCTTTTTGTTTCCTCTTTATTTTGGATGGGTGAGAAAGAAAAAAAGGTATAAAAACAGCAAAAAAAAAAAGATGCAAACTGCAGTCCAACCCCCCAGTTGCAGCTGGAGCCCAGCTGGGAGGAAAGGGACTTCTAAGGCAGAGAAAAGGGAGGCTCTGATTATTTATTAGTGGCCGATGTTTGATTGTTGCTAATCAGGCCAGAGAACACACTCGGGCTCTCCCGGCCTCCCTGCTCACATGTGGTTCCTGTTGCTGTGCCCCTTCCCCCCTCCCTCTCTCTGGTTTTGCTTTGTTTGTGTTTCTGTTAATTTGGTTGTTTTTCCATGTCGTTTTCTGTCAAACCGCATGTTTTTTCCCCTTTCTTTCGCCAGCCACTGCAGTGACAGACATAGAGGAAGGAGGCCAGCCCGGATCCGCTTGCCCTCTGCCAGTCCCTTTCCCACCACTGCAATGTGGCGGGCAACTCCACTGCCTGCATCCCGACCTGTATCCCTGCTGCTGGAGAGGGTTTTGCTGTATTTTCTCCCCCATGCAGACCTCATCCCTGCCTGCACCCCAGCCCACCAGGCAGCAGCCTCGTTAGGCAGCAGGCAGAGCGACGGGGGTCAGCAGTACCGCTGCCAGCACCTTGGCATCCCCAAAGCCAGGCAGAGGAGTGAAAGGAGAGCTGCAAATGGGCAGGACCACTGGGTGAGAATGGAAATAAGCAGGTTAGAAAGGGACGGAGGGATGGGAGTGGAAGGAGAGATGCCTGCATCCCTCCCTCCCCTCTTTGCACACAAGGCCTCCCCTCTCCCATGTGCACTCTCCGGCTTCTGGCAGCCTTTCCGCCGCGCGTTTCCACTCCTCTCTGGCCCATTAGCAGTATTTTTATAACATTCTGTAACGCACGGAGCCGTGTGCCAAACCTCAAGAGCGCATTATTTCCCAATGTCTTTGTTATATCCACCTCCGGGCCCTCCGGCCGCGCGTTTCCAAACGCAGAGCTGTGGCTCGCAGGGGCAGCTGGGAGCCTGGCATCGTACTACCAGTATGAGCCTTTCCCTCTCTCCTAACTGCTCCTGGTGCTGAGTCCTGGGCTCAGGCCAGGGATGCCTGGTGTCCAAAAAGCCTCAGCCCCATCGCCTGCTGCTTCTGGCCACCCTTGGGCATCTGCTGCTCCTCAGGCTGCAGGGCAGGTGGTCCACTGGAAATAAACACAGAGCATCCTGGTTGCTCTCCTGTCCTTCACCTCATGCTCAGCTGCCTCAAAAAAGGAGGCAAAGCAACAGGTCGTTGCTTGAAGTCCCCTGGAAGAGGCTGCCCTGGAAAAGTGCCGCCTTCCCCTGGGCTGGTTTGTGCTCAAGATGATTCATGCCCTGGAGATGGGTGATCTGGGACCCTTAGGGATAAGCAAAGCTGTGGGTCCTTCCTCCTCTCCAAGGTGGGCTCTCCATCTGTTGGTCACCCCATCCCTGGATGCACACTGTCCCCACCGCATGTGCACTGGTGTCCCTATCTCTGCAGGGGATGAGACAGCCTGGCTACCCCCAGTCTCCGCAGGGTGCTGCTGGGCTCCTGGCCACATCCCCAGTGAAGTGGATCTGGGTGTCAAACCCCACCCCAAAGACCAGTTGAGATACCCATATTCTCGCACCTGCCTGCTGAAGCACATCGATAAGACACCCTCATGCACTGTATGTCTTTTGCACCATTATGTAGCATCCTGGCCTTTCCAGCATGAAATCCCCACCCCAGAAATCCCTAGGTTCATCCACAGCCACTGGCACAGCCCACCAGAGCTCCCTGGTCCTTGTGGGCCAGAGGCATTCCGGGAAACACCACTGAGAGCGGTCCAAACACTGACGCCGAAGCTCCCCCATCCCTCCCAGCAGCTCCCCCTTCAGCGCAATCTGATCCCCTTTAGCCATTTCCTAAGCCATGTTCCAACTCTCATACTAATCCACATTTTCTCTGGTTTAACTCATAATTTCCCATGTGGCATCATAGCAAATACTTCACTGAAGTCAAGACAGATTACATCGACCATATTTCTGGGCTTAGGAAATCAGTTCCCTTATCAAAGAGAGCTATCAGGTTAATCTGGTGTGATATATCCCTGGCAAGTCCCCCTTGTAATTTTCTCCCATTTTCCATTTGTCTCCATGTCTTTAATTGCTCCCTCTTCCAAGCGCGCCCCACAGCCCTGCTGTGTTGTGGGGTCAGGCTGTCTGATTGGGATTTTTCCTTCTCTTAAGCACAGGAGACACGTTGCCTCTCCACCACAGCACTGGGTGTTGCCGTTGACCTCTCAGCCGCTAATGAGCCTTGCTAATGAACAGGAGATGTCCCCACCTGGGGATGAGATGCTTCCCAAGCCTTCAATGCATCGTTTTCTTTCAAAGTGCCTCCATGGCGGAGGACCGTCTCCAGGTTTCATCCTTGCTCCTCTCCCCAAGCCTGTGCTGCCCTCACTCTCAGACCTGGCAGGGTTCATTCAGTATCAGGCTCTGCCGAGCTTACCTTTAATCTCCCCTGAAACCTGGCTGCAGAGCCAGCTCTGCTCTTCTCTCCTCATTTGCTCCGTATTTATATGGCTAACCCCCCTTTTCATTTCCTCTGTAAGGTCTTGCTCAGCTTGACTCCTGGCAGGTCTCCCTTTATCCCTGCGTTCGCTGACCCCGATGACAGAGCTCACTTTGCTAACTGATACCCTTTCCCAGTCCTCATCACTTCTCTGCTCCCTCCCCACATCCTTCCTGCGGTGTTGTCTGCCCAGGAGTGCCCCTGCCCCACTTAGGGGACATGCTCCAGGTACCATCATTTATTTAATGAGATCCCCAGCACTTCTCCACAGGAGGGCCCCCCAGCCCCTCGGTCCTCCTGCTGTCATCTTTTTTGTTGCCCCAGTAAGAGTGGAAAATACAGGCACAGGCCTGTTTTCATTTAACTTCCCCTGCAATTGAAACAAAACGAGTCCAAGATCCCTCAAATCCCAGGTTTGGGCTCCCAGTGCACTCAGCTGCAGCAGGGGTGCTACCACAGGGCTCTATGCTGCAAACCTCCCATGAGCCGCCCATCTCCATCTCCATCTCCTACGTTGCTCCCAAACCTGCTCCTCCACAGCAGCCCGCGCACCTCCAGAGAGTCAAGAGGCAGGAAAGTTGAGGGGGGGTGCAGGCAGGGACTGGAGGTGGCAGTGCTGGGAAAAGAAACCTCATGGAGAACATTAAATTAAAATCCAGGCAATTAAATTAATTACCACTAAAAGCGTCTCACCTGATTAGTTCCTTGCATACTTAATCGTGTTAACAACACCAGGCATTCGCTTACTTATTTGTTGCCCTGTCTTCTGGGACTGGCAGCCCCTGCAGTGTCCAACTGGGCTCTTCAGCTGCCCAGTGCTCAGGAGGGCTGTGAGCCTCCAGCAAACAGGAACACGTGGTAATAGGAAACAGCAGGATTTGGGCTCTAATGCTGAGCAACTCCCATGGGTCCCTGAGCGGATTGACAGGGATTACTATTAGCGAGGTGCTTAGCAGATGGAAGAGCCATTGCAAAGTCACAGCGATGCCCCAGCTGCAGAGGAGGCAGTTGGAGGCTGCAGCCCCTTCCCAGTTCCCTTGTTTGCTCCAGACCTGGGCTGCAGCCCCCCATGCACTGGCACAGCCTGGGACCTCTCCCCAGATGGGACCTGGCGAACACGTGCCTAAGCAAAGGAGCTGCACAGCCTCCTCCTACTCCTCCATACTGCACCCAGCTCCTGCCTTCCCTGCCTCCAAACTACTCGTGAACACTTCCTTACCTCAACAACACGGTGAAGAGGTCCCTGACTCATCTGCCACTGCCTTTTTGTCTGCAATGCTCCCAGCCTCTACACCTGCTCACTGCCGTACTCCCTGCCCTACACTGACTGCTCTGCCCTTGCCTGTTCTCCAGTTGCCTTTCAACTTCTTCTAGCACCCCTTCCCCTTGGCCCACATGCCAGGATCCCTCCCAGAAGACCCTAAACCATGAGTTGGACATCGTGCAGCATCCTTGAAACTTGGATTTCTTCAGTCTGTCCTATAGGTGCAGTGATCCCCTCCTGCCTGATTTAGGGGGCTTATGCAGGCCATGGCTAGTCCTCCTGTGACTCTCTGCCCTTGGACCATGGTTTAGGATGGAAATGCCACCCTGGCTCTGATGCAAGGTGCGGAAGGTGAGACAAGGAACTGAGAAAGGCTCTGCCGTGTCCTCCAAACTTGGGAACATACAGCCAACTACATGATGCAACCCCAGCCAGCGCCTTGCAGCATCCTCTGCAGTAGTCACTATCCCACAGCCAGCTACACTGGCTGGTGCTCCCAGACACCCAGCGCTGCCGGTTGCAGACGCTCTGCTGCAAAACACACAGTTGCTATCAGCTGTACAAACACAGCAGCCCACCAAACACACAGCTGCTATCAGCTCTCAGCATCATGTGAAATATAGCACAACTCTTATCTCCCGCACCGAGACCTGTGAATCTGCGCATCTTGTGCCAAAGATACGCAAAACACTGGGAAACGTGCAGCTGTCCCCCAACATGCCTGTGCACAGAGGCTCCTGTAAACACACAGCAACTGCCACCACCTTTTGACTGCTCCTCTGAAACAACCGTGTTGCAGTAACTCCAGCCAGGACTTCTCCTTCCCAGCTGCAATCTGCTCTGACAGCTCAGCCCCAACTCTTTCCACCTGCAGAGATGGTGATCGTGGCACTGGGCTGGATGGAGAAGCAACATCCCTTCGCAAATTATTCCTGGGGCATCATTTAATCTGCTGGCTTTGATGCAAAGTTTAGGGCATGAGGGGCTGATTCCAGCGTCCTGCTGTTGCGATTAGTATGCCACGGGGAGCTTGTGTGGCGGGGTATGGCAGGCAACCGTATATATGGAAAGTACAGGAGCTGGCATGGCAAGAGAGGGCTGTGAGGGGTCAATATGGGAGCAAAGAGCGTGGCTCTGCCCACCTCAATGTCATGTGCCAGGGTACTTACTTCCCACTCTCAGGTAGGTCTGGTATTTCAGGTGCCAGGAGGAGCCCTCGTAGCAGGAGTACTGGCCACTCTGCGTCAGGTCGACATTCTTCAGGATCAGGTAGGACCCATTCAGGTGGGACTCATCGATGTCAGTGCCATTGGCTGTCCAGGTCACGGCTGCGTCCCAGTCCATGGAGCCACACTTCATGGTCACATCCGCGCCTACCCGCTCGTACTGGATGTGGCTGTCTATAGGGAGGAAAAGGAGAAAAACAGGTGAGCTTGGAGCCCTGTGGGTATAGCTGCCTTGGAAATAGAATCTTACCATAGCATCTAGGAAGCGAGAGAAGGACTGGTGCATGGACTGCCACTATGTTGGCGGTCAGGGAAACCCAATTCTCCTCCTGGCCTGATAATGATTTATTTTAAACTTAGAGTAGAATGGATCAGCTGGCAAAGACCAGGGGAACAGGACCTGGTGAACCACCTTCATCTCACAGGATGCTTTCCTATGACCTTTACCTTGGAGGAGACATGTCAGAGCCACACGTACGGCTCCCCAGTCAAACGCCCCACAGCACGGCCAGATGCTTACACCAGCAAGTCATTGCCACTCCTGTACCTACACGACTTGTTGCAGGATGCAAACTAAATGCACACATCAGAAACTCCGAGCAGAGAGATGACAGAGCCCCAGGGCTTGTCACCAGCAAACTCAAGTTATTTGTTAGCAGAGGTGGGACACAGGCAGCTCTCCTTGCAATTCCCTGCCCAGGGAATCAGGTGGGAGGATTGCAACCTAACCGTGCTGTGCTTTGGAAAGGGGCAGCTGCTGGGTGCATGCTATGCTGTTTGTCTCCCTGCTTGGCTTTTCTTCTCTCTCTACACTAACATGATGCCTTACTGAGCTGTTTGATTTAGCATCTTGCGAGTGGGGCAATACAGCTCATTGGGCACCAGCTGCCTAATTGAATTTTCTCAGTTTTCTGGACAGGAGCTCAAGCTGACATTCATTAATGATCCTTAGCAACTGAATCTTTCCCATGTTGCTACACTAGCTGTGCCGAGCTGCGTGTGGCAACGATAAAACCATGTGTGTGTGTGTGTGTGTGCATGACACAGGGTGAAACAGGACAGGCAGATGAGCAGGGGATGAGGCTCCTTCAAGGCTTCATCAAGCCTTTGTGCACAGACAAGGGTGGTTCAGTTCTCAAAATACTCCTGGGTTTCAAAAACACATTTGACAAGGTGCCTCCCAAGGAAACCAAGCAGCCCTGACACATGAGCAAAATCCTTGCAAGGATTTATAGCAGCTAAAGGTCAGCAGACCAAAGGTAAGAACAAGCTGTCAGACGTGGTAGTAGAAGACATCACCAGTGAAGTCTGACAGAGATCAGAGTTGGATCAGAGCTGCCCAACACTGTTGTAACTCACAGGGAAAAGGGAGTCGAGGCAGTGAGAGCAGAGAGTGTGCTGCTGAGGCTGTCAAGGCAGCCAAATTACAGCTGGGTGCAAAAGCGTTGCAGAAGGACATCACGGTACAGACTCACCGGGCAGTAACGCTGTGTTGATAAATGCATGGGGATGCACACAGATCCTACACACTCATGGCTCCAAATGAGCTGCAGCCTCCATGGAAACATACCTTGGAGTCATCATGCTCACTTCCCTGAAAACATCAGCTCAGTGGTGACCAAAACCACAAACCCAACGCTAGGAGTTACTCAGACAGGGATTGACAACAAAATAGAAAACGCTGTACCCTAAAAGCTGCGCACAAATCTGTCCCCATGTTGTCAGGAGTACAGTTCAGCTGAAAACAGAGCAGAGAAAGGAAACAGGAATAGCAAAGGCGGAAACAGCCCCTGTGTAAGGATGGCTTAGCAGACTCGATCCCTTTATCCCTAAATGGAGACAACTAAGTGGAGATGTGATAGACACCTAAACAATGATGATTGACATGGAGGGGATGAATAGAGAAGGACTGTTTGCTCTTTCTCCTAATAAAGGAAGGTGCAGCAAATGAATACAAGTAAAAGAAAGTAATTTTTTGCACAAACTGTGATTAAATTACAGAAATCCATGCCAATCAAATGCTATGGATGCCAACATTTGGGGGAAAATAGTGATTAAATTAATCCATAGCAGAAGGCACTACCTGGGCCAGTAGAACACTGAGCTGCCCAGTGAGCCCAAGGAGGTTGCAGGCAGTTGATGGTGGGGAGGGATGGGACAACCACCCCCCGTGCTTGTCCTACTCTCTTCTCCCTCTCTAGACATCAGCTCCTGGGTCCTATTGACAGATGCGACCACCTGGGCATGATCCTACCATTCCTTGTGTGAAAGCCTGCAGCCTGAGTCCATTTGCAAAGGATAGAGCCCCAGGGCAAAGCTGGCCTTGGAAGAGTCCCTGGCAGATTTGAGTCCTCCTGCAGACCACCTGTCAGGATACCTACTTCTGACAGGGAAACAGCACCTTTGGGGATGCTATCCCTGCTGGGAAACTGGGATAAGAACAGCCAGGAAAAAATCAGGTTGTAGTGAGTAAGATGCTTGTGAGACGTCTCAGGATCATCTCAGACACTAGCCAAGGGCGGGGACCTTTGAGAAACTGTGCAGATCAGATAAGTGTGTTTCAAGTGTCTTAAAAAAGCTTAGAGCATATACTGACAGGCAGAAAGAGAGGAGAGCATCTAAGGTGAGGCATCTGTGTGAGGCAGGGTAGCTGGAATGGGCCCTGATAAACCGGCAGGGAGGCAAAAATGTGGAAGAAGATGGATGGGTGGAGAGATGAATGAATGCATGTGATTGCAGACAGACGGACAGTCGGCTGGATGGGCACAGATGGGACGGAGAGAAGTGAATGAAGATGAAAGGATGGATGACGATCCAAGTGGATGGATGGATGGATGGATGGGCTTATATGTGGATGCAGAGACATGTAAGAGGATGGAGGGATAAGCGTATAAGCAGCTGGCTGGCTGCGTATGTGGTTGGAGGGGCAGATGGACAGATGAGTGCATGGGTGGAGGGAGGGAGGGATGGAAGGACCAATGAATGGCAGTGGTATCGGGTGGATGGTTGGCTGTTTGAATGGCTGTGTATGTGCATGGATGGATAGATGGAATCACAGAATCGTTTAGGTTGGAAAAGACCTTTAAGATCATTGTGTCCATCCAATAACCTAACACTGTCAAGTCCATCACTACACCATGTCCCAAGGCACCACATCTACACACCTTTTAAATGCCTTCAAGGAATGGTGACTGTACCACTTCCCTGGACAGTCTGTTCCAGTGCCTGACAACCCTTTCGGTGAAGAAATTCTTCCTAATATCCAATCTAAACCTGCCCTGGTGCAACTTGAGACCATTTCCTCTTGTCCTATCACTGGTTACTTGGGAGAAGAGACCGACCTTCACCTGGCTACAACCTCCTTTCAGGCAGTTGTAGAGCGCAATATCCTCAGCCTCCTCTTCTCCAGACCAAACAACCCCAGCTCCCTCAGCTGCTCCCCATCAGACTTGTGCTCCAGACCCTTCACCACCTTTGTTGCCCTTCTCTGGACTCGCTCCAGCACCTCAATGTCTTTCTTGTCATGAGGGGCCCAGAACTGGACACAGCACTCGAGGTGTGGCCTCACCAGTGCCCAGTACAGGAGGAAAGATGGATGTATGGATGTACAGATGGAGTACAGATGGATGGACAGATGGATGTGATGGATGGACAGATGACTAGACAGATGGGTGGATGGATAGATACAGATAACAGAGCTAAAGTAAGACTCCCAGCACCTTACTCAAGTTCTCCTCTAATTTCTTCTATTGTACAACGTAAAGTCTTTTTCTCTTCCCCTTTCCTGCCGGCTCACAAAAGACCATGGACCTTCCTGCCCTTACCCTTGGGGATCTGCTGCATCACCCACCAGCCTTGTGTGGAGAATGGCTCAGTGCAGCAATGGACCCACGGATCTGCTGGCCTTGCCTGGCTCCTGCCTGCCTGGTGTGTAGCCCCACGGAAGGTTTGAGAGCAGGGGAAAGCTCTGGGGTGCCCAGCTCTGCTTCTCAGGACTGTGGCTGGGAGCTTGGTCTGTAGCTGGTGGCAGCAGGACTAAGCTGGGAAGGGGGAAAAGGCACCTTGAATTATTTCCTATTTGTCCTTAAACACAGTGCAAACACATTGGCACTCATCCAGAAGGGCTGAGGGAGCCATTCCTGGAAGACAGGTCTTTGAAAGCAATGCTCCTTTCCAAGGCAATGATTTAAGGCTCCTGCCAAAGGAGAAACCCAAATCACAGCTTCAGAGGATATGTTTCTCCCAGCTGGGTTTGCTGAGGCTTTTAGTGGAGCCCAGCCAGGTCCCCACATCCCTCCTGCCCCACACCAGGCGTAGGAGTCCCACCCAACTACGCTGCTGTGGCAACACATGGCAGCCTCTTTGGGAAGGGGCACCATGAGGACACCCCTCCTCTGCTCAACACAAGCCCCGTCTTGTGCTGTAGACACCAGTTTGGCTTTAGCATGGGGATGGGCAAGGGTGACCAGAGCTTTTACTGGGAACCTCCACTTCTCGCAGGCTGGGTATGAGCAGGACCCACCCCCCACATCCCACCCAGAGCCTCACGGCTTCCTTGAGCAGGGAGGGGAGGGAGGTTTGTCCACCATCCTGGTCACCACGTCACTGGTAACACATGGGACTGATGACCAAGACGGTGCCTGTGCTGCAGGGCCAGCCTTGCTGGATGGACATCACCTGGTGGCATGGACAGAACGAGGGCCAACAGCCAGGGGCTGCAGCTCAGGGGGTCTGAGCTGGACATGGAGGAAAATTCATTCTCCAGGAAGGTGGTGAAGCACTGGGACGGGTACCCATAGAGAGGGGGGATCTCCATCCTTGGAGGTTGTCAGGGCTCCATTGACAAAGCCATGCCTGATCTGGTCTACTGTTGAGGATAGTGGGACACTGGACTAGACACTTCCAAAGATCCCTTCCCACCAACCCTGCTGTGACAACTGGTTAGAAGTGATACTTAGAGATGCTGCCCAGTCCCTACACTACCCTGCTTCTCCAAAGTATGTTGCTTTTTGGGTCAGGTGACAGCACAAAGGTGAGCCACAAATGAGGGACAAGATGAAATGGTCTCAAGCTGCACAGGGGAGGTTCAGGTTGGATATTAGGAAAAATTCCTTCACTGTAAGAGTTGCTAAGCGTTGAAACAGGCTCCCCAAGGAGGTGGTGGACTCACCATCCCTGGAGGTGTTCAAAAAACATTTAGATCTGGTGCTTTGCGACATGGTTTAGTGGGCATGGTGGCGTTAGGTAGAAGGTTAGACTTGATGATCTTTGAGGTCTCTTCCAACCATAGCAATTCTATGAAAATGGGGACGTTGTGATGCTGTACCCCAGCCAGTAACATGCCTCTGAGCATCCAGCCCCACCAAGAGCCACATCCTCTGCTGCAGCACAGCATGCTAGCCAGGCAGAGCATGCCTTATGACATAAAAGTTCCAGAGCGGAAGAAGAGCTGTGGTGATGCACAATGAGGGCAGAAATTACAGCTTTACCCACAGCCCTGCAAAGCTGCCATGGAGGGAAGGAGGGAGCCACCCATGGGACAGACACACACAGCTCCCAGCGATGGACCTGGGGCAGCTTGACGAAATGAACTGTGAGCTGCTTTCCTGTCCTAGCAATTACGAGTGACAACTTGATGGTGCGATCTGTGTAACTGCAACACAAGCACGACAAATGGGACAGCAGTCCAGCGGGGAGACACAGAGCGAAGATGAGACAAAGTGGCTGAGATGCAGGGCCTGTGGGAACGTGTTTGGTGCTTCCCAAACTCATCCTGCTCAGCTGGAGCTCCTCAACAGAAACATCATCCTCATTTTCCTTCTTAATACATCTTGACCTGCATTGAGACTGCAAGGGCAATACCACAAAGAAATACCACAAAACCAAGGGCTGCCCCAGCATGTGTTGTGCTGGGAAGGAGCAAAACTCTTGGGACCCTCCATCTCCACTGGGTGCTCTCCCTCTATTCCTGCCGAGGCTCCCACCCTGCCAGCATGGGCAGCTGCCAGGGCAAGCGTGATGCTGGGCACTTCCCCACTCAGCATCCAAGGAGCCACACCACGGATGTGGCCCCCAAGGTCTGTGCCCAGATGCCTGAGGCGTCTTTTGAACAGCAAGCAGAGGAAGTGGAGAAGATGGTTTGCATTCTTGGAGCCGACGCTCACGGAAGTCCCTCAATGGGGCTCTTTGTGCTAGGGCCCATTCCAAGCCAACCTCCAGCACACACACGCAGGGGCCAAAAGTGACCTCGCTGTCACAGCGATTTGCACTCAGACTGGGCCAACTGTTCTCTCCAGAGCCCTCTGCCCAAATGCACCATGAGGTTGTGGCTGGCATAAGCAGAGAGCAAGCAAAAGGAAGCACTGCAGCATTTTTAGGGACAGACACAGACACAAGCACTCTTCTCCTCTGCAGGATGCACAGCATCTGGTTCTGCACCTCTTCTGCAGATGGGGAAACTGAGGCAGTGAGAAAGGCCATGTCCCCACTTCCCCTAACAGGACATGGAGCACTTCGACAGTAGGATGGAGAATTACATATGTGCCTTTGGAAACAGAGGCCTTCACATCACCCTGTTAGCCTTTGTACCTGTCTCTTACAATTAAGCAACTAGCCACAAATAATTATCTCAGCAGCTACTTAGCTCTCTGTGTATGTATTCATAAATGATACATTTAATATTTAGACAGTGCCAGGGCTATGCCAAGAGCTTTCCAAGCAGATAAACAGGCGAGGTCTCACACCCTGCAACTTCCTGTGGTAAATGAGATGAATAAGCCCACAGGAGATGAGTGGGGAGCCCTGGAGGGTGGAGAGGGCAAGGGGAAAAAGAGGTGGCCTGACCATCTCCCCTCTGGAGGGGGCACATTCCTGGCCTTCTCCAGCTGGACAGAGCAGTGGCACAACCCTGTGGCTTCTCTCTTGCTCCATCTCGCCAGCCTGAGCAGCATGGACCGTGTCCAAGGGATGCTGGTGGTTCCGCTCCCATCTGCAGCTTCACAGCCCTGAGGTCTGCCCTTCTTGAGATGAAACAGCCTCTGGTACTAGAGAAGGTTTCCCAACATCAGCTTCCCAAAGTACACCCCATCCTTGATCTCCTCTCATTTATTCCCTCTGGTGTCACTTGGGTCTTTACACGGCTTTTGTTGCCAGCAGAAACCTTCCCTTCAAGGAGCAGGAATTTCATGCTTAAGGAGGCAGTTCTTCCATGACTGATTTAAAACTAGATACATCTTTGTAAGGAAACAGGCATAATTAAGTGTCATTGATGTAGCCAAAGATACGGACTCTTCCAAGTTAATTTTGTCCATTAATGAAGAATTACAGCAAGCAGAGTCCACGTTTGTTTGCTCTACTTTGGTAAATCCCTGGAGTCAGCAGCTTTGCTCTCTTGACAAGAAAAAATAATTAGCAAGAAACTTTAATTAACAGATAACAGATGGGTGCTAAAGGACTTGTACTCAATCACTCCACGATAGCCTGGAAGCAGGTTTACTTCAGGGATGTTGTAAAGGAGGCACTTTCCCCCTCTGACATGCTCAGCTCAGGGCAAGCTCCAGGGCAGGAGAGCTTCTTCTCCTGGCCTGGATGTGACCATCAAACTTAATGTAGTATCTACTGGGTCTTTCGGAGGATGAAGGGACAATTTGGCAATCAAATATGCCGTTGTCACAAATGATAATCCATGCCACAGGCTCCCTCCTGGAGCTGATGGTCCAGCAGTGGGGAGGTGTGATGCCTGCTCTGCTACCAGTTTGGCATGCTGTCACTGGAACTGACCTCCACGTTGCACAGTTGGGATGGCGGCATGGTCAGGATGGTGGCACTTGCACGGCTTGTGCACGGGGGCCAACAAGGCTATGCAGTGGCAAGGTATAAGCAGCCTCCTGGGGAGAAAATGCAGTGCTAACCCCAGTGGGAAACCACAGAACAGACACCCACTGCAGGAAGCAGAAGCAACACATACTCACAGGAGAAGCGAGGGCCAAGTCCTTGCTGCAGCACTGGCTCAGCCCCAAGGGATGCAGCAGCTCCTTGTGTCTTCTGGGCTGCGGTCCCACGCTGAGCCCTGGCTGGGAGACATGGTAGCAGGATGGTGGAAACTGCTGTAGCAGACAAGTAACTTGAGTGTCATTTTTCTGGTTGTATTGCATTGTCAGACTGGTTGAACCAATGGCTTTGGCCCTGTCTGAACGAGATTCCACCAGGGCAGAGCATGCCCTCCCTGTGCCAGGACAAGACTGCTATGTCCATGTCTCGTACTGGTCTTGGTGCACTTTCAGCAGCCTCACGTTGGGACAGAGTCTCTCTTCCATCTCTTTAGACCTGCCAAATCACATCAGCGGGGAGTATCATGCTGGCAGTGCTCCTCACTGCAAGCCAAGAAGGCTCCATGTCAGAAGCAGCCTTGTTTTCCCACATGCCATCACACCCAGCTCTTCTTGGGAATAGCGGTGGCTGTACAGCAGTGTGCTGCCCTAACACTAGCTTGTCGCTGGCTCCAGGGGACAAGCAAACCTAGGAACAGCAACGAAGTCCATCCTGCCTCAATAACAGACTCTCTCCAGCCATGCCAGGGTAGGAGACCCCAAAGAAGGTGACCCTTCCCATGGCTTCGGGGTAGGACTGAGCTCTGCCCAAGGGTGCTAATGCTGGTCTGTACCCGCCTGCAATGGTTGCATACCTCTAGCGCCAATTGTCTTGTGTCGACAAGCAGGACCAAGAGAAGATGCACCTCTGCTGCTACTTCTGCTTTTCTGTCTCAGCTGCTCCGCAGCAGAGAGGTCTGGATGCTGTTGGGCTGGTGATCTTGGCTTTTTGTTTTTTTTCCAGCAGACTTTGCTCTTGCATCCCAGGAGGGCACCTGATCTCATGTGTTGATCTGTTTTCCAGTGAAGGTAAGACCTTCACTTGGATGTCCTAGCCCTTCTGGTCCAAAAATGCCTGTGCCCTGGGACTACAAGTGCTCTCTTTGCTGGGACAGGCTGAGCTACGGCACCATTTTCATCCTGAGGCAAAGGGAAGGTTGGGTGGGACCTTGCTCACTCGGCTTCTTGCAAAGGCAACTTGAGATGACTCGTCCTGAGGAAAAGCAGTTGCCTGTTGAAGCAGCAGCTCCTCCAATGCCCTGCATCTACATCGCAGCTGCCCCAGCACGTGGAGTGGTGTGATATGGAGGGGAAGGTGCTGGAGGACCAGAGGGAGAAGAATGGCACTAATGGGGACCAGCACACAGCAGAAAAATGCCACCGATATCCTGCAAGTCCAGCTTACTTGAGCCTTCGCCCTTCACTGCCAGGTGATTGGTGTTAGCACCGCGGTTGAATTAAAGGCTTGTTTTCTGGTCCTGTTTCTTCATGCAGACAGGACAAATAACTCTAGGCCACAAAAGAGTGCTTAGATTAAAGTTTTCAACGCCATTTAAGGGGAAATCAATATGATTCGGAATTAGGTACCCGAATCACAGCCGTAAACACAAGAAAAGCTCATTGTGGTCCAGCAACAGCGCGAAGATGCCTGTATTTAGTGAGCTTTGGGGAGGGGGACAGAGCTGGATAGAGACATCGGGGCACCTCGCACCCCGCTGGCCACAACCTGCCTTTTAAGCCCAGTGCACAGCATCCACTTCCCCATCGCTGTTTGCCAATGCCTACACGTTCGCCCTCAAATAACAGCCTTCCTCCCCGTGAATACACCAGGGGCAACCACTATTTGTTCACATAACAACCCGGCTCCCGCTTCACCCCACTCAGGGCTGTGGATTAGCATCAGGCACTGTGTAATATTTTTTTTATTAGCACAGAATTATGGAAGTCAGAGGCGTAAAAGACCTGTTGGGTCCCACTCAGTCCATCCTCCTTCTGCCAAGACAGTATTGGTCCCTGCAGCATATTTACTATTTCTCCGGTCTAATTTTACACACTGTACAATCTGTGCAGTGCCAAGTTACGATCCCTGTGTGAGAAGCAGAGCTCTCAATTTCCAGGCTCTTGGGTGTGTAAAATCACAACCGCGATGTTAAATTAACTTTTTTTTCCTTGCATTTAATCATTTAATAGCTCTAAAATTCAGCCCCTCAGGCTCTTTCTGTCTGTCTGTTGGCTTGGGTTTTGCCTGCTGTAGGCCAGTGGCTTGTCACTTACAGATGTAACGCTCACACCCCTGGGTGGATCGGCAGCAGCTGGGCTTGAAGCTGGGACCGCTGCAACTTAACACATGAACTTCTGCAGCCTGAGCATGGAAAAACTCCTCTGTGTTCTTAACCACAGGTACAGGAGGTTCATCCTCCTCCTTACAGCCCAGCCCCAACAAGGAGAAAGTACAGGGCACACTGCACACAGGGCCATGAGTCAAAGGTATCACTCAGGCTACATTTAGAAATCAAAGCAGGGGTGCAATCTGCAGCACTCAGACACAGCGGGGACTGGGCAGCACTGAAGTATTCCCAGTGATGTCCTGTGCCCAGAAACTCCCAACAGAAACACCAATACTTTTTCCCCTCTATCCCGACATCCACTGGAGCTTACACCCCAGGACTCATTTCTTCCCAAGAGAGGGATTGCTTCCCCTTGCACAAACACCAAGACTTTTCTTTGTGCACGTGGCTACAGGATAGCAGAGGAACTGAGCTGCTGTCGGCATAGCACAGTGCACAGAGGGTGGGAAGAATGGATGCTGATAAAATGGGAAGCATTTTTCCAAGTAATTTTTTTTTTTTTTTTGGACTCAGTCACCATCACTGACTTCTCCAAGCAACACATGCACTTCTGGAGCCTGGTGATGGTTTCAAAGCAATATTAATAATAAGGCAACCATCTACTCTGCCCATCAGGCGCTACATTAACAATTGAGCCAAGGCCTCAGGATTTGCCTTGGTAATAACGAGATATTACATTTGCATCTCATGCCTTTCCCTCTGAAGGATCCTCAGAGCCAAGCCTGGAAACAACAACCAGCGTGTGCTGAACCACAGCACAGCTGTGGAGCCACAGCCCAACAGCCACACAAAGCATCCGCTGCGTGCAAGCACCTCTGGATAGAAAGATGGCAACATATCAGACCTATGGCACGCTCAAAAGAGCATTACTTCCACCAGAGACATCAAGATAAATCCCTGAAGGTAGCTAAAGGAGCACTGCGGACCATGACAAGACCCCAGGACAGAGCTCCTGGATCTTGAGCACAGACTGGGAGCAGGCTCCAGCCGGGGGCTCAATGAGGCTGGGTCTCCGCTTATGGGCTGGAAGGTGTATCTGAACCATGGATGACAAGACTGCAAGATCGTGATCCCCAAATGGTTTCTGAGCTCCTCATGAGGCTCAACACTATTGCAGAAACCCATAAATCCACAAGCTGTCTGAGTATTTGCAACTTACTCTACAGTCAGAGAGCTATCAAGGGTGGCACAACCTTTTGTAGCTGTCTCTCGGCAGGCAGGAGAGACAGAGTCTTCTGTGCACTACGTGGATGATCCCTGCTGCAAGATGTACATCTATGAGACAGCAGGAGACTGAAAGCATACGATGCTTTGGGGTGCACAGACAGAGGCTTTGCATGCCTTCTTCTGCAGATGTGCACATATCCCAGCAAAGCGCAATGCAGAAGCTCACAAGAGATCATACCACCTCTGAAAAGAAAGACTTAGGATGAAGACAGTAAGCTCGGAGCTTTCAGCTGGGTTTCCCATTCCTGACAGCAGCACAGAGTGCTTTCAGAGGAGGGTGCATGCAACTCCTTGGAGAGTTGTGAACTAAGCCAGCTCCTGCCTGGTCCTGCTCCCTTGCTGGTGCCCCAAGTAACAGTGTCCAGCACCCTTTCCAAAACCTCTGAAAAAGATGCTCTTCAGTAAGCAGCTAAGCATTTCCAAGCATTCCCCGCTGGCTGGCTGGTGGCAGAGGTCCCAGGTTCATCATGCAGATCCTGAAACAAAAGTGCCATAATTTCTGTTTGATGTTTGCTGCCCTTCCGTTTTTGGAAACACCTCCTCCTCCACTGA
>NW_009601965.1:73821-84735 GCF_000690535.1 Cariama cristata | reverse complement strand
TCGTCTCCACACCGGTCTTCCCTCTCCGTACTGCTTTTATTGCCGTTCCTCTGACTAAACTCTCAAAAGCAGAGAGCAGCGCTGCTTTCAGGCTCTGTGAAACAGGAGCTCAGCCTGCCTTTGAGAGCATCCTCTAACCTCCAATTACTGATGCTGCTGTTTCAGAGAGCCCTCAAGTTGGTGGGTTTTTTTTCTTCCCTGTGTTGGGGACGATAAGCAAATGTTAGTTCAGGAGCAGACATTCATTCAGTATGATTTGAACTAATTGCCCATTATTTCCTAAATTTCAACACTTAAAAGCTTCGAGTATCTTATTGCAAAACAACAGCTAAAAGGCCAGCTATGCTCATTGACTGAAATACAAATAAACGTGCCCAGCTCTCTGGAGAGCTCTTGGGTTTGAAGCAGAAGATTTTAGGGAAGCGTATCTTCTGAAAGTAAGATTATACAGATGCTCACCATGTCTAGAGCTCCAGTTATCTGAAGGCACTACTGAATTACAACCATTATTAGCACAAGAGACACTTGAATTCTGGAATTTCTGTAAAACATTTTGAATTCAGGTTCAGAAGCATTTAAAGGACTTGAGAAAATATCTTTGGCTCCAAGTCAGCAAAGCACTTAGGCAAGCCCTTAACTTTCAGCATGTGTTTAAGTACCTTGCTGACTTGGGGCTTTTAACCCTGGCAAAAAGAAAGCAAAGAGAAAAGAAAAAACAAAGGAAGAAGTTCTGGTGTGCATGGAAATCTCTAGGCAAGCCAAAATAATATGGGAATCTCTTCCAGAAAGTAAGAAACCAAAAAATAATAGTGACTTGCTTTAAAATTAAACACTAGAGGAAGCTTTCTGGAGGGGGGAGAAAGACTCCTAGAACAAATGGAGTATTTCAACATAGCCTAACACTGGCTTCGTTCTCCTGCCTCTTCAGCACGCTGAAATTATTTATTGCTGAAAAAACTCAAGAAACCAAAAAAACCCCAGAAACCAAACCCAAAACCTGCTTCCCCCTCCCACTTTCAGACTAAGCGTGGTGGGAGAGAAAAAAATCTTGGCTTTGGCAGCAAAAGAACATCTCTGAAATAAGTCGGCTATGAGAGGCTGTCTCTATCAGGAGGGAGGAAGAGGAGAAGAGATGAGGGAGTGAATGGTAGTAAGGAGGAGGAGGAAATTGCCCACAGGCAGGAGCCTGCAAACAACCGCACACGCTGCCTGCAGGAGGGCAAATATGAGAAAGTCCATAAGCAGAGAAAAATCAGTGCAAATCTATGCACACATGCATGGAAAGCAGTAAGCGGATCTTCCCCTACCTCCAGCTCGAGGCCATGAATAGAAAACAAACTGAAGCAGAGCAAAAAGAGGATGCTCTGCAGCCCACCCAGGGAGAGCGGCTGCTGGCCCACGGGAGACAGCGATGGGGAGAGCAGCCGCCTGTGCAGGGACGGGTGAGAGGAGATGCCTCGGCTCCTCCGGGCTCCGGCGCTTGCAGCCCTTGCGGCTCTGGCACAGCTGGGGCATGCTCAGGATGCCATGAAGTTGGGCTGCAGCCCCATCAGGGCATAAGTCCAAACTTCCAAAAATTCTCTATTAAAGAGAAAAAAAAAGAAAAAAGAAAAGAGCAAAGTTCTTTCCTTCAGAAGGAAACCAAAGAGTTTCATGTCTTTTAGGTTTTTTCAAAACTGCTCCACTGTGTTGTACAAAAGGCTTTGCAACCCTTTTATTTTTTTAGGGGGTGAGGGGGTATAAATTCAAAGTGAAGAACCTAACCATTTCTGAAAAATACCAAAAAGACAAACTACAGCCCCCCCTCCCTAAATTTCTTTTTTTCTTTTCCCTTGGCAGAGAAATATGATTTTGTAAAACATTCAGATGTTGATGGGACTTCATTTTCCAACAGAAAATGGCTGCCCCAAGGATTTTCCCATCAGATCTGCTCAGGACAGATTGGTAGCAAGCGCTTTGCTTCCCGACGGAATTACCCCTCAGGGGAAGCACAGGGTCCTGACGCAGGGGATGGAGGTGGCTCTTCCTCAGCACTCACGCTGCCCCACCGCCTGCAGCCCCCCGAGGATGGGGACCTTGTCACCCACTGCTCTGTGCCGGCACCGCGCAAGATGCAGTTCTTGCCTTAACAAGCTGACAACTCAAACAGATGAAACAAATGAGGAGAGCATCATTCTCCACATCTTACAGATGCAGCTGAAGTCCCCAAGCAGATTAAATGACTGACCCACGGGCGCGCAAGAGCAATCAGCTAGGCTCTGATTTTCCCCCTCCACTGTGATTCTATGGCACCTGGTGTATCAACCCCAGGGCTTCATTGGGCTTTTCTGACTCTGCTGAAATAAAACAACCAAAGGATAGAATTAGTTTGAACTGGTGTCTTTTTATCCATCTTGAACCCCTGTGTGCCCCTCAGGATGCTGCAGTGGTGGCTTGTGGGACTATGAGATGACTGCTGCTGCATACAGTAGTGACGCCTCTGAAATAGCAAAGCAAAAAGCCTTCCATAAATACTAGTTACACTAAAAAACTCCTCAGGGCTAAGCAAGTTAAGAAAAATGGCCCAAACTCACTGGAGGAAGGAAAACACAATTAAATCACCTAACAGCCTGTATCCACTAATCCCTTGTGCTACCAGACTTGACTCGAACGTCTCTGCCTGCTGACATCCACCTCTCACCCCTCTTCCAGCCCTGACACTGCTTTTCCCAGTACCCTGGCAAGCCAGCCATGCATGTATGTTGCATGGGAGAGAAAGCCCACCAGAGCCCGGGTCCCCCAGCATACAGTCACAGCCTGACTGGGACCCCCCGGCAACAGGGTGTGCAATGACAAACTTTTGAGGCTGCTGGCCCAGGCCATAGCATGAATTAAAGACACTCAACATTTGCATGAGGGTTCAATATTCACCAGGCTAGGAGATATGTTTGCAACATCATGCAACACGTTAAAAAAACCTGTGATGTGCTCTTGGTGGCTCTCACTATGTGGTCTTCACTCTGGAGTTGTGATTTAGGGCAGGATGAAGAATGTAACAGGACTAAATCTGCCTATATAAATCCTGAAATTTTCCTTCTGGGTTTATATCCCGAAGTACTACCCATAGATCAATAGAAGGACGCCTGGGGTCACCGCTCTAGAGCTGCCAAGAAAGAAATTGCAAAAACATGGAGAAACAAATGCATCATGGATACAAAAGGCCATGGACTCACAGAACTCAGTGGAAAAGACTTGCCCAGATTATGGAATGAGATGGACAACTTCATGTGGAGGGAAGGTTCATCAACTTAGAGAAAGGCTGACCACTGGGTATCTTGCTCAGATAGGGCCGACACCTCTATTCTTAAGTGACTGACCCAACCCCCAACCTCCTCTGCATTTCTTGGGGGACAAGGCACATCCCACTTCCTAAATAGCGCTTCTTGGTGGCCCAGGGGTTGCAAGGCTGCTGCTGCACTTGGACAGGGGAGCTGGGAGCAAAGGGAGCGCAAGGAGGTCCTACACTTCAACAGCTGAATCTCCTGGTGGGCTGATGGACCCCCTGCACTGACCCTGCTGCCATGCAGGAGACACAAGCAGCACCTTTGCTAAGGCTAAGCCAAGCTCAGACAACGCCAAGAACCAGGGGAAAAAAAAAAACAAACAAAAACAAAAACCAAAAAACCAACCCTGCATAAATTTATAAACAAATGTTTCTTCTAAAATGACAGCTTCCAAAGTCCCATGTCATTACTATTCCCCCAGGACTTTCTTTTCTGTCTCCTGTGCTGCTAATGCAGCAGCTATGTAACTTTTGAAAAGCACTGACTGGCAGCGTGAAAATGGCTGCAGTGATTATATTGCAACACTTCACTGCTTCCCTGAGCTGCAGCTCCCTCTTCCACTGTTGGAAGTGAAGTATGATCAATGCTAATTAATTAAGGGCCAGAACCTGCCAACCATGGTCACAATGAGTTCAGTGCTATTTCTTGAATATTCAGGTTTCACTCTCCATAAAAGAGGAGCAGTCTCCAGCAACTTGGGTTGAAAACAACAGAAACTCTCTTTGCAAACCAGGAGGGATGGACGGACACATCCGTCTCAGGGCTGAGAGCTGGAGGAGACGCCTGCACAGGAGCAGACCCAGTATACTGCAGCTGTAAACCAGCAAAGCACCATTGATGTGATGGGAAGGGCAGTAAGGCAGCTTGCAGGCATCCCTAAAGGCTCTTGGCCAAAAAGGAACCACGCACTTAGCAGAGCTATTACACTCGGCCAAGGACAAGAGGAGGATGCTCGCGATGGGTCCAGCAAGAGAGCACAAGCATCCTCCAAGACCAAGGAAGAAGAGCAACACCCTTGCTCTTAGCACCCAAAGGACTGTGACTTGCAATGCTCGGAGAGGGCAAGGTAAGGGCTGGGTGTTACTGGGCAAAGCTGGAGAAGCTCCTCAAGGGCAAAGGAGGCAGAGAAGAGTCCCAGTAAAGTGAATGGACTTCCAGGTGGAGCACCAGTGGGTACAGTGCTGCAGCTCACTAGCAAGTGAGCCTGTGGTCACTGGCAGTGGCCACAGTTCCTCTCCCTGCCAAGGGGCTTGTCTGATGCTGTAAGAGTTGGGAGGCACCAGTGGGGACCCAAGGGAGCTGTCATTCCCCTATGCCACACAGCAGGGATCCTCACCCAAAGGAAAAAAAGAAAAAAAGAAAAAAAAAAAAAAAGAGACAAACACAAGGCCCCACTCTTCTAACCGCAAAGGTAAATCTAATTTTCAAGTCTGATGACCACAGGAATTTGGATGTGAACACCAGCCAGGTGCCTTGCTGCATCTCAGGTAATTCTACACCCCCTCCCAACAGCAGGAGTGTCAGCAGGGCTCAGCAGCCCCTTCCCACTCCTGAGCAACATCATTGGACTTTCATGCTTTGCTCCAAGCCTCTCCAGTTGTCCCAGCAGCTGGCACAGGTTGTGGCAGGTCTCCAGGTTCCCAGTTATGGTCAGACATGGAGGCTTCCCGTGGGGATATTGCAGGGAGAGTACACAGACAGACATTAGCTTCTGGATTTAATGCACTCACTCCTGTGTGCCTCAGTTTCACTTACACAGCATGCTGTCGGCAGGAGCAACCACACTGCAGTGGAGGCAAGCCACAGACGCAGCCGAGGCCCACCCCCCGGGGGGGGGAGACAAGCCACAGACGCAGCCGAGTCCAACCTGCCAGGGCTTGCGGCTTGGCTGGAGTCAGAGGCTCGCTGTGATTCATCCTAGAAAGTCTCAAGTTCAGCCTATGGTTGCAGACTCCCCTCAGGAGCTCTCCAGGCTCGGCTTACTGTCCCTCTGGGAATGGGTCTGCACAAAACCAATGCAGATGGTGAGCAGAGCTCTCCTGCCTAGCTGGAGAAGATCTGCACTTGGACAGATGCATGGACATGAGGCTACCAGGACAAGCCCCCAACAGTGGACCCCTGTGCATATGGTCTGCAAGATGCAGGTTTGCACTGGCTGCTGCTTGCCTTCCTGCCGCTCACAACAGGACGGGAGCCTGATCCCCCTCCATAACTCTGTTACCTCTGTGAGGGATGCACAGCAATTTCCTTGGCTTTATTTCAGTTTGGATCCTGGAGGCAGCAGGTGTGGCCCCCAGCGAGCAGCACAGATCGGCAGAGTACAGCAGGGATCTCTCTCCAGACAGCAGAAGCGCGCTTCAGCATAGCAAAACATCCATTCCCCACCAGTCCTCGCTAGCAGAGCTGTATTACCCAGCAGCACGCCCTGTGCCTGGACATCAGAAATGCATGCACACACATGCACAACTCGTTACACCTTAGCAAATTCCGCAGGACCCCAGCAAGACACACTGCATGCTGCAGCTCTGCTTTCACTTGTGCATCCCAGTCAGCTCCTCGGTGTGGTGGTGCTGGCTCTCTTCTGCCTACAAAGCACACAACTCTTGGCTGGCAGAAGTCCTCCAGGTTTCCAGCCTTGCAGGTCAATGTTCTTCAGCATCGGTTCTGCAGACCTCTAGCTGTTTTGCAACAGTCCAGAATAGATAACTAAGAAGAGTCTGGCTACTGGCAGATGGCTTAAATCTGCTAACACAGATCTGCACTGGGGGAAAGGCTTCAGGCTTTGCAAGCTAAAAAAGTTAGGAAGGTCAAGTGTGTTGAACCTGGGATGAAGGGCAGTGTATGGCTTTGCCAGTTGTGTGCACCCTGTGGCAAGGCTCTAGCCCATCCACTGGTAATTTTGCATGGGGAGGTGGATGTGTCTTGCCAGGGACTCACCCTGCACACAGGCGCATGTAACTCTTCAAGGAAAAGTTTTTAGCCCTTTCCCCTTGTCTCCTGAGTGGAGATGAAGGCTGTTTTATCCCCATGCTGTGAATCACATAGACAAAGCCCCTTCCCTAACTCCAGCCTCCCCACTATGGCTCTAAGAAAAGGAAAGCAGTGCAATGAGGCTCCAGACTCCTCAGCTTCAATTAGCACTTGGTGGCAGCTAAGCCTAAATAACAACCTTTCCCAGCAAATCCTACACCAAGAGATCAATGGTCCATATGCTGGACTAATACTGCTGTAACCCCTCCTGTCTTCATCACCGTCAATTGCTTTGTGGTTTCACTTCACTTCTCCACCTGATTGGCCTTCCTGGAGCACTCATTACAAGGTGACATGCATCGCTTTTCCCCTCTGTAAACGAGCCTGCCACAGCCCTTCCTCAATCCTTCTTCTCCTTTTCCTTTTAATATGCCACAATTATATTGGCTTCTCTGCATGGATCCACTCCATTTAGTGCTGCCCAAGACTGCTTAGCCTGAAAGATGCTCTTTTCATCCACAGGACAGACTGCACACCTCGCAAGTTGTTCTTCTGTTTATTTTTTACACTCAGCACCTCCCACCCGGATTAGGAATCTAGGTATTAGGTATTTCCCTTTACACAGAAGCACAGTGTCTGCCCAGAGAAATTAACCCCCCCTAAAGACTTTGATAATAAAGGTTTGTGGATGTTGTGTCCCACTATCTGCTCTCCTGAGCATGCTTCACGGTTCCTTTGCTCTCTTCCTATGCTACTGAAATCCTCTCCCGAGGAAGCAGAGATGATGATGTTTGCGCTCAGTGTCTTGCAGTGGCTGTGCTCCCATTATCCAGGGCTTTGTTTGCTCACAGACATGTCACAGGTGGCCTGAAGACAGCAGAAAGTGACTCACTCCATGCCCAATGATACTGATGGATGTGCAGGACCTGAACATCTCAGCCCCAGCCCTGCCTGCCCTTTTGGTCCCAGGGTCTGCCACACACAGCTCTCCTGACATGCTCTGGCGATGATTTGTGGCACCCTCTGCTAAGGTCATGGGCTCTGGCAAGCAGTGCCCAGAGCTGCCCCTGGAGCTGCAGCACTTTGCTCTTTCTGCCTGACCGGAGATTGGCTTTGCAGTCCCAGGGTAGCATACAATCTAGGACTTCAGACACTGGACACCCTTCAAAGGGGATAAATAATGAGTGGCACCTTCAGTCCAAGTTCAGCTGGACACATGCCTCTGAACAGGCTGGCAGGGACCAGGCTGCTTTGGAAGTGCGAAATGGCTGGCTCTCTGGGACAGCCATATGTGACTTCCAAGGCAAGACCCTTCAGAGCTTTTGGAGGCTAATTGAAGCCAAACGCCTGAAGCACTAAACGTTTTCAGTCCAACTGTCACTGTTTTACGAGATCTGCCATTTCTAGGAGCCTTTCAGAATGTAAAGACAGGCATAAAACCCCAAGTGTAACACACAGACAAGGATTGTTTCCTCCCTTACCAAAAGGAGCTCAGTGCTAGGACAGGACATGGCCCTTCTTCAGCACCCAGAGCTCACGCAAAGAGCAAAGCCCATGACTATTCCCCACATGCAGGGCTATGCCTCAGTTCCCTGGCTTTGAAAATCTGTGCAAATGAGATTTTGGCTTCCACCAGCATTTGAGGGCTCCCAGCTGCTATGGCAATGCCTCTATTTACAACCAAGCATCATTTGGAGATTGGACAGGATGATCTCCAGAGGTCCCTTCGAACTCTGATGATTCTGTGATCAGCAGAGGATGCAACACTTCTGCTCCACACAGCGGGATGATGCCATCTCAAGAAGGAAATTACCTTATTCCAAACCCTTCATCCCAGCCTCTTCCGCAATAAGCTGGGCTTGTCCAGCAGTGGGTTTCAGCAAGGATTTGTCAGCAAGGACCCAGCTAGCTTACACAGATGGTCCGTGAACCATGTGCTGCTCCCTGTTCCATCCTGTCCCCGCTGCACATCCATACTGGCAGGTCCTGCCTCCTCCCCCCATGGCTTGTGGCAGCCTTGCCCATGTCAGCAGTAACTCCCAGGGCTTCATCCTGGGCTGAACGCCCTCTGTTCAAAGCTTCTCTGGGCGTCCAGGTGGACTACAAACCCTATTCCTCCTCCTTCATTGCTTGTCGATATGTTTAATGAAGTCTAAGAGACTACTGAGACATGGTTTTCCTTGCCACTGGCAGAACTAACGAATCCTGGCAGAGTGTGATCCTCCCGGCGGTTTCTTCTTCCCACCACAGATGTGAGCTATTTTCACCAGTTTTGTGGGATCACAGGCTTGCCCAAAACCTGTCAGATCCACACTCTTACACTTTAGTTACATTTTCTTTTCCTTTTTTTTTTTTTTAATCTTTTACAGCTTTGTGATCTGCTTCAATACACAGGACCTGCAACTGATGGAAGGGTTCATATTTTTGTTAGCATCACAGATATTGCCAACTAGATTTCCTTCCAAGCTCTCAGATGGCTCATGCGTGCCTGGGGACAGATCCCCACTTTACTGCAGAACCTCATCTCCATCAGCTCCATTTCAAATAACTGCTTCCATTCTCAGAAAGGAGTCATTTCAGTGCAAGTGCCTCCCGACAGACTTGTATAGCACAAGCAGGCAGCTTCTCTGCAATGTCCTTTGCATGTCTCCAAACTTTGGTAATTTGCAAAGAGGGGTCTCCAAAGCCCTGAAGCCACCAAGCTGTGCTCCTTCTCACCTAAGTGCCAGTCTCTGGTTTTCTTCCTGTCCTTCCCCTCTCCCTGCCCACCTGTACTTCAAGAGTATTTCTCCTCATGCATCCGACAGCACTTTGCACAATGGGACATCAATCTCATGCTGACGTGTGGCTATTTTCCAAGCATAGACCCTAAGTGAGAACTGTGAGCTCTCTGCTCCCTATCTGACAGGCATGAGCTGTGATCCCACAGTGTGCCCCAGCAAGACAGACCACCCTGCTCTGTGCATCAGTGACTTTCTGCAGTGCAAAATTAACAGACACTGCATGGAAATCAGTCCTCTTGATTTCCCACCTCACAGGTGGGAGGAGGGAGCCTGTGACATGCTCCCTGTGGGGCTATCCTGCACTGCCGGCTGGATCCCAGGGGGATGCTCGGCTCTGGGACCTACAGAGTGACGAGGCAGCAGGCAAGGAAACACTGGCACTAAAAATAGGCTGTTTGCGGTAAGGGCTGACCACATTTATTAGCAAGCCTGTGCTCTGTCTGACCACAAGGTCAGTCTCCGAGAGCTTGGCCATAATTCACTCTGTGGCTGGGCAGGAAAACTACTAGAGCTCAGAGGGATGTCCAGTAACAGAAAAAGTTGTTCCAGGACCTGGGGCTACTGTTGCTGTTTTCTTCTACTGTGCAGAAAGGTACCCTGTCAGGCGATGCATCTTGTGCTGGAGGGGAAAAAAAAAAAAAAAGCCAGATGCTCTGGGACAGACAGAGGAGTAGGAAGGAAAAGGGCAAGGGGTGCAGAAGTTTGTGCCTGTTTGGGTCTGGGGTTCTTCTTAGCAAACAGACTCACCTTCAGCATGTAGGGCAGGGAAGCAGCAGGGAAAGATCAGAGCAGCAAGGAGGACCCTAGACGTTGATGGGCTCTTAAATGCCCTAACAGCATGCAGCAGAGTTTAATGGGTTGCAGCTGGAGTGTCACTGCAGGTGAGATGAGTTGTTGTCTCTGTTGCTCTCCTGCAGCTGTGGGCTGGCAGGGAAGATGGGGAGGCAATGGGGAAACCACCACAGTAACAAATGCCCAGGGATGGAGGTGATGGATCTTCCTTGCAAAGGCAACAGAGGGCAACTTAGAATCATAGAGTCATAGAATCATTATGGTTGGAAGAGACCTCAAAGATCATCAAGTCCAACCATACACCTGATGCCACCATGCCCACTAAACCATGTCTTGAAGCACCACATCTAAACGTTTTTTGAACACCTCCAGGGACAATGACTCCACCACCTCCCTGGGGAGCCCGTTCCAATGCTTAACAACTCTAACAGTGAAGAAGTTCTTTCTAATGTCCAGCCTGAACCTCCCCTAACTTGAACTACAGCCAGGTTACTTTTCTGTCCCTGTATGGGATGGGCCAGCAGATTGGCCCCTAGCAGATGCAGCAATCCCACTAGGATGATGCTGGTCTCCAGCAGACGGCCACGAGCTTGGGCTAGCTTAGCCCTGAACAGCAATTACCAAGGCAAAGGAGGCAAAGAGCAGATACCTGCCCTTGAACGGCAGCCTTCAAAATGATTTAAGCAGGCTCCTTCTCATAGAGAAGCTCGAATCCTAACCACTGCACACAAACTGCCAGCACTGGAGCCTTCATGTGAGGAGTAAGATGTTCCCTGTGAGTCAGGCTGACTCACCCGCTGGGTACACGAGTTGCCTACGGAAGGGGGGGGGGGGGGCAGAGGTGCAGGCAGTGACGCTCTGCCAAGGGTGCTGCATCCAGGGTGCCCACACCTCTGGCAATGCCTTCCCCCTTTGCCCTGGTGCTTGTGTCTTTCCCCTCTTGCAGCTCCAAGGCAGGAGCATCTACTCATGACATGCTCTGAGACCAAGGTTTTCCAGATTATGTGAACACCACCATGAGCCAAGCTCGTTCAGGCTGAGCTAAG
>NW_009601965.1:59949-73806 GCF_000690535.1 Cariama cristata | reverse complement strand
GACTGCACTGAGCAAACCCTGATAACATCCTTCCAACATCAAGACATATCCTTTTATGAATCTAGCACCATGCCTTGGTTCTGCATCTCCAAGCTCTCCATGAAGCAAATTTGAAGAGCATTTTGGCTTTGAGAAGACTTACAAAGGGTGAGGGATGGTGGGGCAGGTAAAGGCTACCCCAAACCTTGCTTCCTAACCAGAGGGAGGTCCAGGAAATGCTCCAAAACCAGCTCACACGCTGAATGGGGCTGCAGTTTGGAGGAAGACTGGTATTTCAGCCAGCTGGATAATGAGAGCATCCAGAGTTATAACAGGAAGAATTAAAAAATGTAATTGCTAATGTAGAATTAATTGTTAATGGGGAATCATCATTGCAGGAGGGTGTTCCCAGTGTGGCCCCGCAGGGATCAGATCTGTTCTTGGCCAATTGCTAATCACTTGTCTTATCAATTATCTTGAAGGCAACATAAAACTGTTGCTGGCAAGTTTGCTGGTGACACAAAGGCTGATGTATATAACGGAAAGGACGAGAGCATCACACGAAGAGCTCTGGAGCAGTTAATATACTAGCATTCCCTCAGCAAGAGCATGTGTTTTATGCAGCCAAACACCAGTCCATTCATCTCCAGTGGAGGAATGTAGGTCAGACCCGCAGAAGGCAGGGCTGCATCCTGGGGAGGACAACGCCGATAAGGCCTTGGCAGGAGCCACCCAGAGATGAAGTGCCAGCATGCTGTGATGAGAGCAAAACTTGGCCTGAGATGCAAGGAGTTGTCACGGGAGGTGGGAAGGTGCTATGCAATGAGTAGACAGAGCTTTCTCCTGCACTGGCCCCAGCCCGAGAGTGGAATGAGGCTCTGTGGGAAGCGTGCATCATCTCCAGCCTCCCAGCCAGTCGCTTAGCACACACACAGGCGGTCCCTTTGACCTTGCCTTCCCCAGCGAGTGTCTGCGCCTGGGCAATTACAAAAATTCCAAAACACTCTGTTGCACATGCATCTTGCCCTGGGGAACGGGTGGAAAAACAAACAACACATGACAGATGTTAGTCATGTCACTTAATGCATGACTGAAGGGCACTCCAATAGAGAGGGGAGAGGGGAGAAAGGAGAAGTGGGAAGGGAAGGGAAGGGAAGGGAAGGGAAGGGAAGGGAAGGGAAGGGAAGGGAAGGGAAGGGAAGGGAAGGGAAGACAAGACCTTCTGTATGTACATTTGGAGAGACTTCTCCTGCAGTGCTGTCAGGTTGGATGCACATCTCCCCTGCGCACCCATGGGCACAAGTCCAAGCCTCAAGACCCAGGTAGCCCATCACACCACTTGAACCCAGGCAGCTTAACTGAACAGTATTTGCACAACAACCAAAACCTACTCAGATGTCTACAAACAAACCACATGTTCCTACGTGGATCTACAAACCATCTCCATCCATATTTTTTACACAGAACACCCCTAAAAGCAAAGCAACTAGTTTAACTGTGCCAGGCAGATTCCCTGGGGAGTTGCATGGGATCACTGATACGGGAGTAGCAGAGTCCAGAAAGAGCTGGTTGCACCCCTGTCAGCCAACATATGCCACACCGAGAAGGCTGGACAATGTGGGGCGGGGATACAGGGACATATCTACAGTTGTTTTTTCATCAGAAAGCCAATTTGCATGGCTTTGCTGTGCATTTTGAAGGCTGTTTACCCGCCCAGCTTTGTCTTAGCTGAAATGTGGGCAGCATTTCTAACAAGGCGCCTGCAAACTGGAGCTCCTGGGAGGCTTTGCAGCAGAACTGATTGCAAAAGATTAGCGCCAGGGCTTAAGACAGCAAGAGAGAAGGGAAAGTAATGAAACAAAATCTCTCTTTCTTTTCCTTGGTTGAGGAATGATGGGGGCTAATTGCTTGTTGCTGGTGAGAAAGAGAGGAGATAGCAGCTTCTGTGCCCATCAATAAATTAACCCCGGCATGTGGCATCTGAAACTCATTCATTTCCAGAGACGTTTATCTCTTTGTCTCCTCTCCTGGGTGAAAACATAATTATTGTTTAAACATGAGTTAATTCAGCAAGGTGAGGATCAATAAAACAGAATTACTCCTCTTTTAAAAGCAGAGAAATTTCAATCTGGGACAGATGTGGACATAACTCTGGCAGAGCTGACAGATGGGGAAGATCCTTTGGTCGTGGAAGGAGCCTCGGGAAGCAGAGCTCCCTCTTTCCAGGACTGTTGCAGCCCTTGGATCTACTGGGAACAGCTATGTGCAGCCACAGGCAGTCACAGCAATAAATATAAAGAGCTGAAATCACACGTGCATGTACACTTTATGGCCTGACACACGGCTAGGCACCTCCACCAGGTACACACTTCCCACGTAAGAAGCTTTGGCAAAGCCCCCAGGCTCATGCCATGGCCTCTCCCTTTCCTTTGAGGGTCCCCAAGCCCTGCCAGGGAGAGGGTCTCTGCACCACAGGGACCCCTGCCAGTGCTGCTGTCACACGACAGAGCCCCTGGCCAACCAACGGCATGAGTGTCACAGCAGGCAGCATCACTCTGCTGAGCTTTCCCCATCACCTTCCTTTACTCTGAAACAAATTGGCAGCAACCACTGTCTGGAGAAGGAAACACAGGAAAGAAAACTGAACTACCCGTGACAATCGGGGAGAGCACTGAGCTCTCCTGTAAGGTCTTCAGTGAATTCTGCCTCCTCTGTCCACTCCCATTTCTTCTTGCAGCTCCGGTCCATCCCTCTGTGCTGGCTGGGAGCTGTGCAGATGTGGACTGCCCCGTGGCTGCCCAGGGCAATGGAGGCAGGCTACCCCCTGGCCAGCAGCCCCATCTGAAGCTGGTTTACCTTTAGTACTTACCCACGCATGGGGTGGACATCCCTGGACCACTTGTTCAGCGAGCCTACCAGGAGGACCAAACAACACCTTACACCAACCTATTCTGGCAGCTAGTCCCTGCAAGCCTCACCTCTTTTTTCCCCATGTCCAATTTCACCCAGTGCATTGCTTTTTCCTTTGTTAAATTTGAGAGCACTGAGGTGGCTGTTCAAAATGACCCTGCGCCGGCTGCCCCAGCTGGGCCGGGGAAGGGTGTGCGTTCAATGCAGCAGCAGCGATCCCACCCACACTGAGCACGCTGCTGGAGCCTGCCAGAGCCACCCAGCATGAGGGGCTGACCGGCACGGGGTGATCAGTTTTGCGGAAATAGGATTAGCCGTGAGTGCACCATGCAGCCCCTGCCCGTTAGCATTGCTGGCAGCTGTATCAGCACCCACGGTCCAACCTGGCTGCCTCAAAACACAGGAACCAAAGACCCCATGGTGGAGGTGGGCTGGGAGCAATCCCTGTTTGACGGCTTGAGCTATTCCGGGCATGAAGACACAACTCGAGAAATTAGGCATGTTTCTCCTTGGGGGTGGCATCCCCGGCCCACAGCCAGGCATCTGCCCTATCCACATGCCCATCCCCCTCATCGAGGTCACACAAGGGACCAAGCAATGGGAGACCCCCTCACAAACATCCTCTTTCACTGCCTCTCTGCCCTTCCCTGCAGCAGGACACCCAAAACCCACTGCCCGAGCCTGCACGTTACTGCCACCCTCCAAGCATCCCCCTGGGGCTGCCCTGAGTGATGCTCTGGTCTCCAACCGCACAGTGCCTACCCCCATGGGAAGCTGGAAGCATTGGTGCTCAGTGAGGTAGTGCAGGTATAACTTTAGCAACCTGCCACAGATGCGAAGCAAGGGAGCTCTGTGACCAGAGGGAGGGAGGGTGCCCAAATTCGCTGACTTCTGAGCTCCACCTCACCCCCAACATCCTGGGCTCCCACATCCCAGACAAATACACCCTTTGCTCTGCCAGCTCTAAGGAGAAGAACCAAAGGTGAGAAGCAGAGGGGTTAACGCATGAGCAGCCTCACCTCCACTAAGCCATTGCTTTTATTAATTCATGTGGCACTTTGCAGGACGCTCCAGCAATCATGAGGGTACACGTGACAGCCAGGAGCGGGTGGCCAGGCTGGCTGCGCCATGCTCATGCTCACTTAACAGCTTGTCACATCCTCCTCACTCAAGTATTCAGTGCTAATGCATCTCTTAAAGTGCTTCATGAGCTATTAAAGTCGAGCGTGCCTCAAGTGCATGATAAATGGACTCTATGCCAGCGTCTTCCCCCGACTCCACCTGGTCCCTGCCACCAGTGGGATTAATCCCACCCCACTCCCAGCCCGAGTGCCCAGCTGGTAGGGGATGAGCCCTGGGCTGGGTAGTGAGGGAAGGCTGCAGCGGGGCAGGGGGGTGAGCTCTGGGTGGGGTCATGGAGCACACCCCTCGGGTCTCCAGCGTAGGGCAGACGCTCCCTGACTTCACCTGCATGTCTGCAGTCTCTCCAAGCTTGGCACAGCGGGATGGACAGGAGATCTGCTGCTCCAAAGCCCCTGCCCAGAGAACGACCTTGGTGTTTCAGAGAGGTGCCCAGGAAGGACATACAGTGCCTCAGGGGAACAGATTGAGGATGGTCCTGGAAGTGTCCTACTAGCCTTCCTCCAGCCCTTATACCAAATTACGTCCCCCAGTACAGAGTAGCCTCTCTGGCTCCTGCAGATGGAGAGAGCCCTGCCTCACCCTGCATACCCTGTTCAGGCGCTTGTTGATGCACTCGGGTCTCAGCAGCTCCAGTTTCAAGCTGGTACCCAAGATGTCTCCCTCCTGGTCACAGTCAGGCACGGGAAAGAGGAGGGACACAGGGATGGGGAGGCTATGCTGCCAAATCCTTGAATCCTGCTGGATAATGGAGCAGAAGGTAACAGTTGTTGCAGCTCGCCTGGCCAGGGGCCTTACCTGGGGCCATGCTCTCTGAGCCAGCATGCTGCTGCCAGCGGCAAAATGCATGGTCCTGGCCAACACTGGTGGGAAGCAGCATTTGTTTCTCTGTCAAGACAACACATTTCAGGTGTGTGTAACCCTGAAGTACCCGGCACTTCTGTGTTCTGTGCATTTTCCTGTGCCACAGGTCTGGGCTGCCATCCCCACAGCACGGACGGAAGCAGGACAGTGCATTCAAAGGATGCTCTGGCATCCTTGACACCAAGTCAACCCTTGAAGGCTTCCCAGGTAGCAGGCCTGCAAGCACAGCAGGACCAAGCAGCATTGCTTCTCTGCAGAAAGCATCACACCACCACAAGCAGCACACAGCTCAGCACCCAAATGCTTTGAGCAGGCACCCTGGGAAGGTGCTGGGAATGTTCCTGCAACACCACCCAGCAAGCTCCCTCCATGTCCGGGGAGTGGCGGTCCCCATGCAACGGGGATGTGCTGCCAAACCCCAGCTGCTTTGTGTCCAAGCTGGCAACTTCCAGCAATGTAAGCCCACCCAGCTGGATTTAGGGCAGCTCAGCAGGGCACTCTGGCTGGGTTCTTCAATCCCACAGAGCCCACGGATGCACAGATGTCCTTACTGGAGTTAATCAGCAAAATTCCCTTCTATAACCCACCGAAAGCAACTACAGCCAGGCTGACTGCCAGGAAAGCCACTGAATTTTGGAGGTCCCTCAATTTATCCCATTTTTGCAGGGCTGCCATAGGTGGCCCCAGAGTGGGACCCAACTGTTCCCCCCATAAACTTCCTGCTCCTGCCTAGACCCAGGATCACGTGGGGTCTTCCAGCCCCCAATGCTGCCAGTGACTCTAAAACATAGTTTCTCTAAAACCATCATTAAGGCAAGCCCTGAATCCTCTGGCAACTTGGAGAGCAGCAAGCTAGTGGTGGGTGCAGATGTGTGGTGGCAATGGGGACAAAGTCATCCCAAGAAGGTGAGTGCAGAATGAGGTATCCATCATGGTCATGAGGTAGGGTGTCAGGGCTTGGGGCTGTCAGGGTGTTGCTTCTTCCCACTGACTCAACCCTTCATGGGTGGCTTGCACAAGGCAGCATGCAGAAAAGTGGGGGTGAAGGGATGGGAGGCAGTGGGTGAGGGACGTGCAGGGGTGTAGGCAGGGCGAGGGGCACCAGTGGGTGCTGGGGGGGTGGATGCAGGACACTCAAACTCCACAAGAGCGGGTAGGAGGGGATGCATGTGTCACGGAAAGAAGTGGTAACATCCATAACATCAACAGGCAAGCTTGGAGAGTTCACCTGGCTTGCCACAGGAGAGAGGTCAGAGGAGCGGCATTCACATTTTTCAGGACCCCCAAGGTGGGAGAGGTGTGAAGAGACTCACCCTGCTGGCTGTGTCTCTGGGCGTACACCACCACCACCACGGCAAGCACCACGCAGCAGGCTGACGGGACGGGATTAGCCATCTGTGGAAGCAAACACAAGCAGGAGCAGTCAGGGTTTGCCCCCAGGAGACTTTGCACACAGCGCACTGAGAGCCGGTCCCTCCTGGGCAGCTGAAGGGCTGCCAATGGGACTGTAAAGAGATGGCCATGAAGTCAGAATTCATCTCAGCCACAGGGGAACTTGCTGCAAAATGAGACTTTTTTCTGGTGCACGCTTCTTCATTTAATAGCCTGTGGCACTTTCCATTGGAGCTGTCAGCACAATCAGGTGCTTGGAGGTGACGATACACCTTGCACAAATGCTATATTTTCCTCATCTCATTTTCAACATTTCCCTTAAGAAAGACAAACCCTGGTGCTGGGCTCTCCTTGGCAGCTGCAGCATCACCCTAGGAGCAGATAATGCCTGCAAGTGGGTTACAGATGTTTTTTTGAAGAAATGGGAGCACACCCAGGCACTTCACAGCAGCAGCCGGTGCTCAGGATGTGCAAGATGCAGATCCCAGCACAGGCAGCTGCTGCTGCTGTGTGGCACCTTCTGGCACTAGCACTGAGCACCATGCTGTTCGCCAGCCCGACGCAACAGCAGCAGCATTTCTGGGCATGCCAGGGACAGCGTAATCCTCATCGGTGTCTTTGCAGTGACTGACGGGTAAGGCATGCTGCCTCAGCCACCTGCCATCAACACCCTGACGGGCCACAGTTGGCTCCGATCTCTCTCAACTGGGAGAGGGGCAGAGGCTGCTCCATCCTGGTGAGCTGTGCCACGTCTCAGGGGATGTTGGGGTGCAGGGAGATGTGGACAGGGGGACAGCTAAGAGGGCAGGCAGGTGGAGACATGCTGGGCTTTAGGGACAAGCAGGGAACATCCTCCTTGTACCAACGAGTCAGGAGTGGACAAATGGCAGCAACAACCACAAGGACGCCCTGCATAGCCCTGCTGGGCTTGGAGATGCCCAAGCTCTCCTCTTGCAGCGAAGGATGGTGGAGGACTCCGAAGTCAGGAGGGAGCTGCTGGGGACAGCAACGGGGATGCCAGCCCACCTGCCAGGAGGTAAATAGCACCATGCGTGAAAAGCAAATTACACTTTCAAAAACCATTTAAACCTCTCTAATCTCCAGTGCCGTATCAGTAACGTGTGGAGGATTGCCTTTTAATCTAGAACATGAGCATGGGCTCGTTAGCCAGATGGCATGCATTTAAACCTAAATAAAGGGGGAGCTGTACTGGCCTGAGAAAAAAAAACAGCAAAACATATTCCATTACCCTGCACGGCTGTTGCAGGAGCCCAGATGGCCTCGGGTTCGCAGCAGGACACAAGCCTTTGCAGGGCTGGAGGAGAAAGCAACAGGTGCTGGGAGGGATATCATGAGAGATTTTGGGGTGCAGCTGGCCCAGCCTGGCCTCAAATACCTCCCAGGGGCAGGGCTGTGGGGGGAGATGGGGGTTCTGAAGATGGGGAGCCTGGAGATGGACAGAGAAGGGACCCATGGCCTCGCTGCTGAATTTTGCTGCATTTGGGCGGGGAGGTCTGGCAGCAAGAGCCATCTCCACTGCACTGTGGCTGCATAGCACGGACACGCCAGCCCCAGATCCCACTCCCAGCCCAGCCTCAGCTCTCCCAGGTCACCTTGAGCAAATCGCTCTCACCGCCTCTCCCGTGCCTCAGTTTCCCTGCCTGCAAAACAGAGATAATGAAGGTGACCTTCCTTTGAAAGCTCTGGGCGAGGAGCATTAAGTGCTAATTACAACATCGTTATCATTCACTCTGCTTCTTCTCTCCTGCTCCTCTTTTTCCCTGTGCCTGCTCCCTGCTCTGCCTCCTCCATGTGTCCATATCGTGCCTGCAGTGTGGATCCCCTGCTGCCATCCCGCCTGTGCGCTAGCTCCCATTGCAAGTGGCAGCTTGGGGAGTGGGTGATGGCCAGGACCTGAGGTACATGCAATGCCACATCCCAGGGCAGTGCTGGCACGCGTGGCTTCAAGTAGCTTGGAGGCTGCCTGCAAACCAGGAGCTGACTCTCCCTACCAATCCCAAATTCATTTCCCACTGAATGTTCCCTCCCCGCACCCCTGGAAATTGGCAGGTGGCACCAGGAACTGAAGCAGGCAAGGAATTGCACCGGGGCTGGAGCCTCTCCTGCATCGCAGTCCAGGCACCCATAGCTAGCACAGCCATCCCATCTCTGGGGCACTGGCAATGATGGGAGGCAGGATAGGAGCCTCTCCGACCGCCCGGAAATCCGCCTGCTCTTTGAAAAGAGTGAGATCTGCTCGCCGTAGCCTTTTTGTTTGGCTCACGCCGGTGCAAATATCATCACCGACCATCACGCTCTACATCTCGGTCTTGCCAGGGAGCAAAGCCACCTGCCCTCCCCTGCTGCTCCTCGTCTTACCAGTTGTTAAAATAATTGCTGCTGCTCCTGCCCATGTGCCTGGCAGCCTCACCCAAGGCTGGACCAGCGTGGAGACAGGCACCACAATTACATGCCCCAAAGCACCAACAGACTTGAGGGTGATGCTGTTTGGCTAAAGGTGGAAAAAAAGAGAGAGGAGGGAGCCGGTGAGGTCCTCGGGGACTCTGTAGCACAGCCAGCGCACAGGCAGAGGCTTCCAGGGCCAGTACAGAGACCTCACCGCTTGGCTGCTTTCGCCCTGCAAATCCTCATTTCTTCTCAGAGATGAGTCCTGCCAGCAGGAAGGAGCCAGAGCTATTTTAGTGCAAAAAATCTAGCCAGAAAACTAACTTTTTCTCGCTTGACTTTCCCATGCAGTATTTGCTTTGTTTGACTGGTTTGCCCAAAGCCATGTTAATTTTTTTTTCAAGCACATAACAAAACCTTCGCAATTGCTGCAGATGCTTCTAATGCAAATTTCCATTTGCTTTATTTGCTCATTTAATGGTTTCTCTAGCAAAAACCAGCACGCCAGCACACGGGTGCACAGGCCAGCGAGCAGCAGCTCACCAGGCGTGCAGGTTCCCAGGCTGTGTCCCTACTCCGGCAGGGACCAGTTGAAAGGTGATGGTGGGGAACTGCATTTATTACATGGCAAACTCAGCAGTGGGAAACTCAATCTTCTGTGGAAAAAGAAGTTGGAAAATATTTGCTTTTGCCCCTGTAGTGAATCATTTCTTGGTGGTGGAGAGGAAAGAGCGCCCGGGCAGGAGCGGAGGGAGGCAAGGGGGCACATGAGATGCAGTGGTGTAGCAGTTCTGGAGCTGCAGCCACCTCCAGCAACCTTCCTTGCTGTCCCCACCTTCTTGTTTTGGGAGACGGCAACTAGTTGATCATTCCCTGCCTTGTCCTCTGCACCAAAGGTAATGAGGACATCAGTCATGGTCACTCTCAGCAGAAAGCAACTCAATGTAGACACGAAAATGGTCCCCTCCAGCAGCTCTTTATCTAAACCAACTGTGTTTCCAGTCATGCTTTCCTTGAGCCAGATCAGGCTACATGGAAGGGGGTTGTAGCCAGACTTACACGAAGACAAGCCCAGAAGCTGCCCCTGCAGGCAGGATTGAAGGGGCACAGCAATGTGACATCAACTGCTGCAGTGTGATGGAGTGAGGACAGTCCCGAGGTGGTCAGCAAGAGCAAACGGGATCGTGTATCCAGGCAAAAAGTAGGATGCCACCATCTGCTGAACAGTCCCAGTGTCCTCCTCCAAGCAGGCAGAAGGATGGATCCTTCCCAGCTCTCCCTTAGAAGGCTCCCCAAAGCCTTGGGGGTGCTCACTGGTAATGGGGTACTAACTGGCAGCTGGAAATGGCAGCTCCAGGGCAAGGTTGAGCCCAGCTGGTGAGGGACGTGGGCTGCACCCCAGCCTCCCCCTGCAACTCTCACCTGCCGCAGCCCCCTCCCAGCAATGATAAATAAGTAAGACCTCATTCCAGAAGTGGGTGGCTCCAACAACAACAAAAAAGCAGTAGTTTCAAAACCTAGTGTTTCCATGACAAAGTCTTCTGTGGGGCAAGTCCAGCTGCTCTTACAGGGCCTGGCTCTGAAGTGGTGACCAGCAGGGAGACAAAAACCTCCATCTCCTTCCCGCACACCTCCCCTGCAGCCTTGCCCAGAGCCTTCCAAAAGAGCTCTGCAGTGCCTGTACTGCAGCTGCCCACGGTAGACACTACCGTGTGCCTGTACTGCAGACAGCAACTTTAGACACTATGGTACAGCCTGTACTGCAGACACCAGGTGTAGACGCCATGGCATGCCTGTACTGCACACACTGACTGCAAACATTCTGGTATGCCTGTACCGCAGACACCAGCTGTAGATGCCATGGTACGCCTGTGCTGCACCCACTGACTGCAGACACTACAGTACACCTGTACTGCAGATACTGATTGTTGACCTTACAGTACACCTGTACTGCAGATGCTGACTGTAGATGGTATTGTACACTTGTATGGCAGATGCTGACCACAGACACTGCAGCACACCTCTCCTGCAGGAGAGGTCACAATCTGCCTGTCCCCAAGGTGTGATGCTTCGTCTGTAGTGCAGATGCTGACTGCAGCCGTTACAGTGCACCTGTGCTGGAGACACTCACAGCAGATACCTCCTGTGCCCCAGCCCCACAGAAACACCCTTACCAAAGCCACCCTCAATCACTCAGCCCAGCATTTTGCTAGCAGAGTTCTTGACAGAGTTTTCCCCAGCCCCAGGGATCTGGGGTGCCTCCAGCAAGATGCCGTCTTTCCTGGCATGTGCTGCTGGGATGAGCAGTTAAGCACTGCAGTGGGCAGGACACCCTCCAGCCCTGGTTCCTGCAGGGATTGCACCACTCATGGGCAGCACTGTGGGAAGGGGGGCAGCCCTGGGAGCAGCACTTGGGCACACAAAAGCGTTGAGTGTCATCTCCTCCATTCAGATCAGCCCTGGAAGCAAGGTGAGGGAAGGAGGAGGAAAAAGTAGTTGTTGCTTAATGTTGTACACTTGCTGACAGCCCTAAGACCTCCTGGCCTTACAAGACCCCATCAGCGCTAAACTCCACTTTGCTGCTTAAGAAGAGGAGAGAAAAGATGGGCTTTATCATCTCCTTAATAAGTGCTGTATGTAAGAAAGCCTTACCTGCAAAGCCAGAGCCCATGCTGCTTGAAAAGCCTTCTTAAATCTAATTTAAACCCCCACTGTCAACATGGCAATTAGTACTGCCCGCCCGGACTACCACTGCCATGGGGACGACCAGGGCCAGCTGAAATTAATTCGCTCATGAGTCTCACGGACTGCAACTTTCCTCCCTTTCCCGTAACAAAGCAGAGACACCAAGTGAGAGGATGCCCTGGGGGAAGGAGACCCCCACGACAGAGACCCTCCATCATTGTGCTTCTGCCAGCCCCAGAGGGCCACTGGAGCCCTGAGCAGCTGCACAGACCCTCCTACCCTTGTGGTCTAGGAGAGATGGACAGAAGGTGGAGGGATGGCCCTCAAAAAATTTCCCAGCTGCTTTGGTTGAAGACATGCCCCTGAATGCAGCCATAGGCTTGCAGGGCTGTTGGCTCCCATATACATGCTGAAGCCTGGAGTTCCTCCATCTTCCCTGGATGTTGCTGGTAGGATGCCTCAGTGAGAAAGGCAGAGACCAAAGCTGCTCCCCGTGCCCATGGGGATGAAGAAAGAGGCTCTCCTTGAGGGACCATCAGCCTAGCTAAAACCAGAGCTGCTTTTCAGGGGGTACTGCAGAGTCCAGGGGCTCCAGGAGGAGCTGAGATGGTTTGGGGAGGAACAAGGAACCCATGAAACGGCTCAGGTTGTTTGGGAGCCTGCCTGACTGGTGAGCTGGCTCCCAGGACAGGTAATTCCTTGCTTGTGTGTATCACAGTTAGACGCTCCTGCTAGGGCAGGGAGCTCTGGAAAGGCCAGCAGGGCCCTGAGACCCTCAGGAGCAAGGTCCTTGCCCTGAAGCTGCAAGGGCTGGGGGATTTCTGCTCCAGGAACAAGATGGGTTCCTCTCCTCTCCTCTCAAACCACACCTTGCTGTTCCTTCAAACTGATCAAGTAAGTCCTAATGCATCAGGAGACTGCAGCCCACACCCCGTCCCCAGCAGGACACACACAGGGGTGCTATGATCTGCCTCCTCTGTGGCCCCAGGACGGGCAGGGGAACTGTCCTTGCAGCATGGCTCCCTGCCAGCACCATCCTACCTCCATGAGCAATGTCAGGAGAGCATCACACAGGAACACCGCTGGGAACCTCTCCAGCGACCCTGCCTACAAACAGCCCTCAGTGCCACGGCCATCGCGGGGCAATGCTGCTGTGTAGGCAGCTGCCTGCTGCTGCTCATCCCCTCTTCCCGCTTGGAGCCTTGAAGGAGGATGTTTCCCACAGCCTGTACCTGTCTTTGCAACTACCATCATGTTAACCAGCCTTTCTGCAAGCGGAGGGCAGCGGTCCAAGCCCAGCCATCTGCTCCAGCGGTGATAAAAGCCAATGCAAAGCACAGCATACTAATGAGCATTGCACATCTTTGAAACTGGCGCCGGGAGAAAGTACAGCAGGTCAGGAGGGGGCCTGAATCCCAACGGAGGACGTTGCAGAGAAATATTGCCTCAGGCCTGTTCCTTGGGGACACAAGTGCCACCGGGGAAGGAAGCTCAGCCGAGTCGCCGTATCCAATCCTCACTCCTCCACACCCCATATCCACACCCAGACAACCTACGAGACGGAGGAAAGCTTGGACCAACAATGGGAAATACCATTTTCCCCCTCTTTTTACTCAATTTTCCTCCACGCTGAGCATTTCCTGGCTCCCTGCAGAGAGAGATTGCAGGAATCAATCAGATGTTTACTTCTATTAAAGAAGTAGCAAAGATGGTGTTTTTTCCTGGAGCCTCCATTCAAGTGGGATCTTGGGTTGAGTTTTTCCATAGATGCTTCCTCCAGTGGCATGGAGCTGATGGCACCACACCAGGGACAGGCAGAGGAAATCCCACAGAGAAGGGAGGGAGATAGGAGATGGGAGATGCTTGTGGTCCAGGCATTTCCCAGTGCTCCTCCCTGGAAGTGGGAGAAATCACCCAGGATGGGCACATTTGGAGGCAGATCCTGCTCAATCCGCCCCTCCAGGCTGTGATTAGTGTGGAAAGGAGCTCTTAGTGTCACACTGAATTTTGGCAGTTCAGTTCCCAGTCTTCACTCACAAAACCAGGATATTAATAATGGGGAACAAAACCCAAAACAAAATACATAAGCAAACCCAAACTCCCACACACCAAGCAAACAGCCCCAGACATTTGAGGAAAGTCCTGCTGCCTCATGCCAGGTTCAGTTTGTGACTTCCAGGCAAACACTTGCAACATTTCTCTTTTGTCTACAGGGCTGCATTGCCCTTCAAACCCCCCAGGATTTTGCTCATAACCCTGCTTTTTGTCTTGAGAAGAGTTTGTGGCCAGGCTGCTTTTTGAACTCCGCAATGTCCCTTAAGACACAAACCTCCAGGGCAGAGAAAAGCATCCTAACCCAAAATTCCAGACCATGTCATAGTCATGTGCTATCCTAAGCAAAACAAAGAGGAAAGGGAGGACAGACGTAGCTTGTTGTCCAGACTTTCTCCATCAGCTCAATGCCCGTGGCACAGCGCACAT
>NW_009601965.1:0-59854 GCF_000690535.1 Cariama cristata | reverse complement strand
GTCTTGCCACAGGAGCTTTAATATCTCCCTCAATGGCGTCTGTGGACACAGGGACAAACGGGTTTGGCTTGAAATATGAAGACTGCACCTTTTAGCAGCCCAAACTTGCTCCTCTGGAGGTCTCTTTTCTGCAGCATCCTTGCAAGGAGCTGGACATTAGTGTGGGCACTGGGTCCAAGCTTGCTGGCACAGGGCTTAGCCCAATGCTACCAGGCCAGAGAGGTGAAGGTCACTGTGCTGCTGCGGAAGCACAGGGGCAAGTGGGGCACAACCACCGGCTGCTGCCCCAACCCAACCACTGGCACTCTGCAGCCCACAGGACTCCTTCCCTCCAGTGCAGGCAGGACCACACTGGCTTGGCTCTAGAAAACTAGCGGTGGTGATGTCCCCAAGCGAGGGAGAGCTACAGCTCACTCCCAAATCAACAAACACAGCCAAGGACTGAGGCCACAGCATCGCTGCTCAGAATGCAGGGAAGGTTTGCTTTTTGCCAGCACACCAAGACAGAGCTGGAGGAGTATGACAGCCTGAAGCCCTTGTTGCAGGGGCTCAGGGACATAAGCATTGGAGTGAGGAGCACTGGAAGAGACCTTGGCAGCCCATCTTGTCCAGGGAGGGAGTAAGACACTGGCTTAGCAGCTGGGAGCATAACGAAGGGAGCATCCAGTTGTACAGAGCTTGCTGGGCATTTTAATTTTGGCTTGTTTATTTGTTTGGGCTTTTTTTTCTTTAAGTGCTTGACACAGAGGAAGCTGCTCCTGACGACTCTGACACTGTCTCCCAAGGGATGCCTCGGGATGATTTGTTTTGCCTCACTTCATCTGTCCCCCATGCCTGCAGTACGAGCTGAGAGGAGGACAGGGCAGGCAGGGGTCAGGCAGTCTCTAGGGCCCAGGGAGGGCAGTGGGTGCTGTTGGAGGCAGGTAGGGGCTCAGGATGCTGGCTCCCCACCAGTCTGCTGCTTGCTGTCTTTCCCCATCCAGGTCCCATGGAAGATGCTGGGCTCCCTGCTCTGCAACCCATCCACCTGTCCCAGCAGCTCCCTCCATCCCTTGGCACATGGGTCTCCTTCCCAGCACAACAGACTGCAGGGGACAGCAATCGGCATGAGGAGAGCATCAGGGTAGTCCAAGAACCCTGGCTCTGGCCAGGCTGTGAGCCTACCCCAGCCCTTCCTTCTTGCCCATGGGGTGCAGGGGGTCCCCTGTGCCCTCACCAGATGGAGTGCCCCAAAGGATGAGTGCCACTGCGGGTGGTTGAGTGGGACAAAAGGCACTCCACTGCTGGCTTGCATGATCGCCAAGCCGCTCTGCACATGTCTGCTTGCAAAATGCATACAGCTGCTTCGCATTTACCTCTGGTCCTGCCCCACTGTGCCCTTCATGAGCCCCCTGGCCTTGATGCACCCCAATGCACCCCACCTCTGTATCCCCAGGTTCCCCTCAGCTGACCACCAGGTTTTGCAGAGGAGTTTGCCGTGGTGGGTCGTACGTGCTCGTGGGTTTGCATGAGCACCACGCATGCCTCCAGCTCCAAACACTCCCGTTCCAGCCCCAGAGCACTTGAGGCACGAATTTGCAAACAATGCAATGGGACAGCAGCCTGGACAGTGGTCCCTGCAACACCTTCACACCACCTACTAGCCTGGGGTCACTAGCCCACAAGCTGCTGTGGGGATACAGGCATCCCCAGGCAGCCAGGACAGATGTGATGGTGGGAACATTTGTCCTGCACCTGTATAGGGGCTGGCACCTGCCTCCTTCCCCACCACAAGGATGTTGCCCAAAACCAGGGCAGGGAGAAGCACAGGCTGGAGAGAAATGCTGCCCACCCTACAGCCAGATGGGGTTTAGTGCTCATTGCTTCTCCCAGTTCCATCCAGTTTCTCAACTCCACTCACCCCATGCTGGTCCACAGGCTCCCCCAGCACGCCCCATGCAGCCTGCTGGGGACACACAGTGGCACCTGGTTTTTGGAGTGGGCAATTGAGCTGGCTGCAAAATGGTGAGCTGGGGGAAACTGAGGCACGGGGCTGCTCTGTGATGCCCTGAGAACAAGAGAGAAGCGTGGCAGTGCAAGGAAGAACTAAACCTGCCTTTCAGCAGAGTCAGCCCGTATCAGGGCCAATGACACTGGAAGGAGCTTTCTGCTGCCAGCAACCCCTTTGATAGACAGAGGGGTCCACCCTGGAGATGAGCCTGGGGCTGGTAGTGGGACTGGGGCAACGTGCCTGCCCTCTCCTGCTTGCAAACACCCTTCTGGGAAAGCAGGGGAGAGGAACTGACCCCTTTTCGCTCTGATCCCCGAAATGTTCCCACTCGCATGTTGAGCCTCATGACACGCTGGCAGCTGTCTTGCCATCACTGCCGCCTCGGTTTTTCGGCCCCCCCCCCCCCCGCCCCCCCCCCCCCTCCCCCCAAGCCTGGCATTGCCTGGACAGAGCTGGGGGAAGGGGAAAAGCAGTTGCAAGAGGCCAAAGCGCAGGGTCTCTCCACACAGCTGAAATGGGCTGGGGGCACCCCCAAGTCCCAGGCTGGTGCTGCTCACCTGGCCTCCAACTGTTGCCTCTTCGGGGGGGCTCTGACCGTTGCAGTCTGGAGCCGGCAAAGTATGTGGGGAGAGCTCAATGGGCCACTGAGGGCATCTCTGAAATCCCCTGGGGACCCTCACTGTCCCTGGGGTCCTGCCCCAGTCCTGCAGATAGTGTTTGCTGAGAGCAAGCAGAGGATGAGGAGGGAGGAACAGAGTTGGCCCGAGGCAGCTGTGGTGAAATATAAGTCAAGAAAGTCTCTCGCCCAAAACTATAGGAAAATTTAATTATCAAGGACAAAACACCATCTGTTTGTGCAGACTATGACCTCCCGCTGCCCCCTGGCTTTAACAGCTCTTAAATTAGCATGTTTGTTAGGGAGTATTAGCTGTCTGACATCAGGGAAGCAGTTCCCGCGGGGCAAGGAGGGGATGGAGCGGCTGTACACCGAAATGCGTGCTGGGGTGCTGCGGTGGGCTCAGCGGCAATGGGGGAAACAAAACACTCCTTTGGAAAGGATATTCCCCTCTGAGCATGGCTCTTGCTGGCAGCAATGAGCTCTGGCAAGCCCAGCATCACTGTGTGCTGCCACTGGCAGGTGAGCTGTGGCATGAGATTGTATTTGGGTCTCAGTCTCTTTCCAAAAAAGAAAGAGCCAAGAAGATACACACTCGGAAGAAGATTTTGCTATGTAAAGCCAGCAGAATTAAATGAATACTCAATATAGAAGAAATTGGGTTAAAATCTAATTTATTTCCAGCCCTACAAGGGAGGGAAGATGCACACATTGGTACCAAGCCCTGGAACTGATTTAGTGGTGTCAAACTACACAGATCCCTTCTTTCTTTCTCTTGGTTTATGGAGTACAGTATCCGAGGTGGACATAGCACCACCTTCCTACCTACCAACACTGGATGCACTGAGCAGAAAACGGTCGGAAGCCAATCTGGCTATTTAGGAGAAAAACAACTCAGCTGGGAGAGGTCCTACTTTGCAAAATCCCAGCAGCTTTTTTCTCCATCACCTGAGCTTTGCTCTGTGAGCTCTGCTCTGCTTTCAAGCCCTGTGGCTGCCGCAGAGGAGGCTGGAGGCAAGGGTGAGTACTGCCAGCATTGCCCCTCCAAGGCACTTTTTCCACCAGCAAACCATCAAAGACAAATGCTAAACATGAATGCAAGTGGCCTCTGTGACCTGCCAAAGACTCTCATCCAAGGAGCACAGATCCAGGCCGAAATTCATCCTGGGGCAATTTTAGGGGCTGTGGCTCTGGATGTGGCCATGCTGCCAGACCCCAGGAGCGAGCAGAGGAGTCCTCAATGCTCCTCCTGCTTGGCCCCAAGCTCTCTGCCAGAGCTGGTGCACATTACCCTGCCGCCCATCACCCTGCCCCACCGGTCAGGCTCTTGTTGGACTCTCTGGGCTCTCCTTTCCTTCCAGTCCACAGAACCAATGTCTATCTCCCACCCCTGTACCCCAGACAGGTCAGCTCCTCTCCATCTCTGCACCACATTCATACGTGTTAAAACTAGCAAGGGGTTTTGTCCCTCTGCTCAAGGCAAGAGCCAACATCAAGTCTCATCCTGCGTATCTGCCCCTCCTCAGGTTCCCTCTCCCTCCACCCATCGCCTCATCTCTTCTACCCCCAAAACCCATGCCATGTCTTTGCTCCTTCTCACCTTTGCAGCCAAAACAGCTGGTATATCAAAAGCAGCCCTTTCAACGCCAAACTTTGCTTGGAAGTCCCCTTGCCCACCTGCACCCCAGCGATCTCCATCCCGGGAAGGCTGGTGCTCTTCAAACCTCCTTTGCAGAGCCTGCGCTCCGCTGCCCAACCAGCTGCCTTCCACCATGGGTGGCCGGGCAGATGCAGACCACGTGTGTGCTTTATCTCAGGACCCTTCCTGCAAGCTGCAGCACCGAAGGAGGAAAAAAACAGCAGCTGAGAGCAGCCACGGAGTCCCCGGCAGTCTCCAGCCCCCTCCCAAACTCTGGCTCAATTCCATCCACTGGAGCAATGCTCAGTTTAGGGGAGGGGTTGTTTTTTAATTAGAAAATATTCATCAGTGTTTTAAAATAAAATAATTTTAAAAGTGTCAACCAGCTGGGGCTGCAAAAGCTGGGCATTTTGGCTCTCGACCGAGCACTTTGATAGAAAGGCTCTTTGGAAAACACCGCAGAAAATATTTAATTTCTCTCAAGGCCTGCATATGGGGCTCATCACTCGCGCATATTGCACAGGAATATTCATGTGCGCTGGCCTCCTGCTACAGGATGACGAGGGTTCATCGGTGCAGCATGCGAAAGGGGCTCCTTCCCTTCCCTTCTTTTTTTTTTTCTTTGGAAGAGGAAAGCGCTGTATTCCACTTTCAATCCCCAAATATTTGTCAATGGCAGAACAGAGAAAAAGCTGAGCCAGAGTCAGGTCTACTTGTACTCATCGGCTTGCTGTGCTCACCACAGGGTAAAGCCACAGATGAGCAGCAAACGTGGGGAAACACATTTCTGTCCCTGGTTTTGCTCCTTTCTGAGCCTGTTGTGATGCTGCCTGGATGGAGAGCAGAAGCCCAACTTCCACCTGCCTGGCATGGCAGGAGGTTTCAGTTCAAACCCCAGCTCTCCATCCCCGGGACATGGAAGTGGCTCATCCTGGACCGAGCATATCCTTTAGCTAACGTCCCTCTGCAAAACTCAGGGAGGGTGGAAACACTCCACTGTAGCCGCAGAGCTGAGCCTGTCCCAGCAAGGGGATGAGTGTCATTGCTCGCTCAGTCCCTCATCTCCCACCGGCACTGCTGGCTCCCTCCCTTTCACCCTCAGCTCAGCAGCATTTGGGCTGAGGACTTCTCTGCAACAAGCCAGCGAGCTCTTCTGGAAGGAGCCGACCTCACACCAAGCATCTTCTTGCCCTCTCGCAGACATGCTCATCTCCAGCAAATGCTCCCTTCCTAACCTTGAGCCCCCATCCTCCCGTGAACCCCGACCTCCAAGGTGCTCTGCCTCCTGCCCCACAGCCTGCCCAGGCTGCCTGGCCTTCTTCTTTAACCTTTCCTAAAGGGTTTGTGTTCCCTTTCCTCAGCTCTGGCTGCACCCCTCATCCCCATCGAGCTGCTCTCTGCAGCTCCAGCACATCCCAGTTCAGTGTGCAACAGCCCTCACCAGAGCAGATCCTGCCTGGCTCCAAAAAAGTTTCCTCCTGGCAGATGAAAACTCAGAGCACTAATTAAGAGGAACTCTGGGAAAGGAGAGAGGGTAGGAAAAGAAACAATCTGAGTTCACTATCTCTGTGGCCAAAGTGAAGCCGAAGGCAGCTTATGGTTGCAGAGGAGCCTCTCAGCAGAGCAGCACATTTGTGCAGGGGTCAAACTGTAGTTCTTAAATGCACTCATGAAAGATAATTAATAAAAAAATCTATTGAATCTTCAAAACAGGAATCACTCCTACATAACTCTGCACACAAACATTCACACACACATGTACACTTTATTAATTTTGTTATTTTGTGGCAACCTTCCCAACCAGAGGGGAAATTTGATGTCAGGTACATGCCTAGGCAGGGTCTGCAAGATCCACTATGGAAAAAAAAAAAACAATGAAAAAAAATTCCTTAAGCCACATCTGGAGCTTTGTGCCCTGTTTTGGTGCTCTGGTACAAGATGGGCATTGCTGACCTCCAGCAAGCCCAGCGAAGGGCCATCAGGGTGGTGATGAGGTTGAAGCACATGGGGATGAGGACAGGTTGACAAAACAGGGCTCGTTCCAGCCCAGAGAAGTGATGGTTTTGGCGGGACCTAACAGCGACCTGACAGCATCTACCGGGAGATTACCGAGATGATGGAGACAGACCCTTACTCTCCATGGTGGGAAGGTGAGAAACAACAGGCACGAGTTGCAACAGGAGAGGTTTGGGCTTGCTGTAAGGAAGACATTTTCCCATGACAGTCACTTGCTGGAAGATGAATCCAGACAGGTTGTGGGATCTCCAGCCCTGGAGGTTTTCAAGACCCACATAAGGAAATTAAACTGGTCTGCACTCAGTGTTCACCCTGCTTGGGGCAGGAGGCTGGACTAGAGACCTCCCAAGGTCACTTCTCACCTCCTGGATGTATGAGTATGCCACTGCTGTGAAAAATCAAACATAAAAAAGTCCCCCATAAATTCTGGGAGGGAGATGGCTCTGCTCACTGCTCTTCTCAAACATGTTGGAAAGCAAAATCTGATTGAACAAAACTGACCAGCTCTCTGCCTGGAGCAGGACGGAGATCATGGAGAAGGATGGAGACCATGGAGCTGTAACACAGCAGGGCCAGATCTTGCGCTCAGCCCATCCCCATTGACGAAGTGGAGACCAAGGAGACAGCCATTTTCCCCTCTTCCAGACCTCCTTCTGTGGGGACCCACTCACACGACACTGGTAAGTGATTAATAAGCGGCAAAGCCCAACAGCATGCAGGCTGTGTGCATGGGCGTTTGTGTGTGTGCGTACCGCTCCTCAAGACTTGGTGGGGAGGGGAGCTGGGGGAAGAGCGCTGACAAGCAGATGATTAATTGAAATGCAAGGGGGAGGAAAAGTAACGTCCGCTAAAACTATCAGGCGGTGCGAGCATGGGAAAGAAACTCAGAGATGCTGGCTCCATCCCTTCTCCGCACACATTGCGCCTCCCAGCTCCGAGCCGCTCGCCAGTCCCTTCCTGGCTTCTATTTTTGCAGGTGCAATTTCATATTTGAAAATAACCATGCTGCACACGCACATATATTTTTTCCTCCCTGGCCCCCGGCTCATTGCACACAGAAACGGCAGCGATGGGAGAGCAAACCTCCCAGTCTGCGGTGCACGGCAGCAATTAGACATCCAAACGCTTGTTACTCTGCGCCTCTGGGCGAAGGCACCCGCAGCCTGGGCTCTCCGCACTGCCTGCACCACCTGCACCTTCCACGCGGCGCAGGCTTGAAAATACATGTAAGTTACCGTTTTGCACTAAAATAATAATAATAAAAAAAAGAAACAATAAAATAAAAAAGGCTGAAAGTTCAAGACTAGCTCAGCACCGAAACCTTGCTCAGAGTCTGTAAATTATATCCCAAGCATTGGAGCTGGGGTGACTGCACCATTAGCAAAGAGGGCAAGCGAGCTCCTGTTCCTCATCCAAACAGGCTCAGCTTGGGTCACCAAATAAATAGCATGGAGATGCAAAGTGGTACATGCTGTTCCTGTGCAATGCTGCTGGGAAAAGCACACAGGGGGAAGGCGACAGGAAAGGGTTATCCTAGGGGACAGTTTGAAGGAGCAACAAAGGGATTTTCTCATGGCCAAGGTCAAGGCTAGCACCCTGGGAATCTCCTGCCTGCAGCTGCTTCTCCAAGCAGGAGGACCAAAAGAAAGACCAAAGGGTCTTCCCATGGAAAGGAGAGGATCTTGAGCTTCAAAGCCTTGGGTTGAAAAATTAGGGATGTGATCTTGCTGGTGGTCTCTTGATGCAACCACAGTGCAGATGATAAACACCAGATCCTTGCACGGCCAAGTACTGAGCAAGCAGGGCTTTACAGAGGCTAGCAGGAAGGTGATGTACACCACGGTAAAACAGGATCCAAATTTTGGCTGCTGGGACATAGTTATTACCAGCTTTTGCTCAGCAAGCCTATCCCCAGCCAAGACGACCGGCTCGGAAAATTAACTCAGTGAATTGTTCAGCACTTTGCTGCTCAGGTAACGAGCGGAGCTGTAGGCGATTGCATCGTAGGGCTTCACGAACTGCTTGTACCATTGACATGGTTTAACAGACTGCTGTTTATGAGACAGAGCAGTATTTAAAAGACACATTTCTCTCAGAGCCGCACATAAAATTTGATAGCTAAATAGCTGTAAATGCTACTGAAGTCTGACAACTCAAACAGGAATCGAGGGTCTGTCATGCAGAGTATCCGCCAATACACCCGGCCCCGCAGAGCAAGCGAGACTTCCAGTCTCATAAAACCTTTTTTATATTGGAAGTGAGAATTTGTGCAGTGCATATGAACTCTCTTTTATTGGGCTGGTGTGATGCTGAGAAAATGCAGTTAAAGTTGTGCAAGTCCTCCTTGGAGCTATTGGGGCGCCTATAAATCAAAAGCTTTATCCTAGAATGGGTTTACTAAACAAACCCGCTTTAATTCAAGCTCATGCCAAGTGGCAGGAGCTTGCAGTGGGAGCGGGTCCCTCCCCTTGATGCTGCCCATTCACACTGGTGGAGCAGGGCCAGCCCTGTGTGAGAAGGGCTCTGGCCCATCTCCCCACTCTTGGGGCCAAGAAGAGCATCCCAACAACAGAGCATCCTCCAGAGCCCTGCACCACTCTCTTCTCCCCTAGCATGGGGGTTTTACCCTCCCAAAACATCCACGGCCCCCCACGATGCTCCCAGCTCACAGCCCCAGCCCAGCTGCTGCCCTGAACCTGGTCCAGACCCCTGTGCCTACGCAGCTGATTCGGACAGCTCCCGGGAGCATCCTGGGCTGGAAGGACCACAGACCCACCTTTGGCACCCAGTGGAAATGGAGTATTTCCGAACCTTCACGAAGGCCTGGAGTGCTCTGGTTGGGGAGGAAGATTTGGGCCAGCTCCCTCATCCCCTAAAGACTCCTACATCTCCACTCTACAGCTGCATTAATTATTTCATCTTAGTCTGGCTTCCTCATTAAGCTAACCTAGACGGCCTGCGGCTGAGTGACAGCGAACTAGTCTGCAAAAACCCAAGCCAGCAGTGCTGGAAGCCATAGGCTTGATGTGATTTACGTGGACTAATATTACACATATCTCAAACATGCAATCTTTAGAGGACCTGAGGCTGCCGGCTGGATGGAGGAAAGCCCACGCAGAGCCGGCAGCGTAGCATCCGGACTGAGCCTGGGTATCAGCATCTCACCCTGCACTTGGCCAGGAGGGTCGAACCTGATGGCGGGAGTAATTCCCTCATGGATGCCCTGGAGGCGCAGGGAGTGGAAAACCCCAGCGCTGCTGCCAGCAGACCCGAGTGTGACACAAAACATCTGTGTCAAAGCAAGGGCCGGGAAGCACAACTCCTCCGGCACCGGCCGTGGGACAGCCCCTTCACCCCACTGATGTGGCTGTGAGTTCAGCTAATTTTGGCATCAGGCTCCCCTTGGGATGTCTGGCTTTCATGGGCTGTAAGAATGATGCTTCAGGGTGTTACGCAGATCCCCTTTTTCCAATACTGCCAAATCCGAGGCTTTTGTGTGAATCCACCGCGTTTTGCCGTCACTGCAAACAAGTGTATAGAAATACAAGACTTCAGCCCCTTGGAAGCCTCCAGGGAAAATTCAAAGCAATGAAGAAATATCAGTTGTTTTTCCATGAACCCATCAAAAAAAGAAAAAAAAAAACCACCCTGAAAAACCCCACGTTACTTTTCAGCCCAGTTTTGCCAGCAGTATGGGTCTTTTTCCCACAGTCTAAGGAATCAACACATTTTCAAATCACTCCTGCTTATGGTATTGAATATCAGAAAACGATTGCCTTTCATTCAGCAGCTGTTTTGGGACACCGAGGGAAAAGGCAAGCAGTCCAAACTTAGCAAAACATGAAGAAAGGTTTCGATGCATTTAAAAACTAGTCTTAAGGACTGAAATGGGAAAGGAGAGGTCTGCAAGGGGTGCATGCAGAGAGGAATGTTTTGGGGTCATGGCATCCTTCCACAGCCCCAATCTCCCTTGGTAGTAGAGGGACCCTCGCAGCACTGCTCCACTCCTCTGGCTCCTTGGAAAAACACATGGATGTGTCCCCATTTCCCCAGGAAAATCAGCATACCTCCTGATTTACCCACCTTCAGCCTTTCAAACACACGGATGCCCTGGCATCTCTTTGCTGCCAATGGGGAGTGAGCAGCTCCAAAAATAAACTAAGCGGCTCAGTGCATTAAGAGGAAACCCAAAGGAGGGCATAGCAACAGGGGATGGAGGATTTGCTGAAATAAGTTTGCCCTGAAGCACTGGAAAGAAGACAAGCCCTGGTCTCCTACAGGCTTGTGCCATTTAATTCCCCCATGCCCCTAGCAGTAGCTCCAACCTTCTCCTGCTCATCCTACGTCCCCTGCCTCATCCCTAGAGAGAGAGCCCAATACCCAGAGCTTTCCTGAAACGAGGGCATGGACCTGGCCACTGACTATGATGGCTTTCTCTGTCTATTACACCCGTCTGCTGTCGGCCAGCACGATGGCAAGCCTTCGCCGTGGAAGGCTGACAGCCCAGTAGATCACAAGAAGAGGACAAAAAGGGAGAGGAGGTAGGGACAGCCAAACCCAGCAGGTATCAGCACTCAAGTTGGGTTGTACAGCCTATCAGCCCTGGTCAAATACCTGCAACGATACCCCTGGGGGAGGGACCAGAGTACAGCACCTTGTCCCCATTCTATCTGACCCCTCGTTCCCACCTGGCCCCCATAGAGCCACAAAAAAACCCTTAATGCCACCAGGTAAGCAAAGAGCCACGACCACTGGGCTTCTAACAAAGACAAACTGCCTCACTCCTTCCTCCCAGATTGCAAGCAGATGTGTGCTTAAATTACCTGCTGCTGACTGTGATGCTTAGCAAAGCGCCACGGTCTAGGAGCAAAACGAAGAAAAAATGTGTGAAACGAGGGAGGGGAGGATTAGTGCGAATTCAGCTGGCTCTGGGAAGACAAAGCATCACCATTGCATCACTTCCATTGCAAGAGGTGCACTTGTGACAGTTAGCACAAGGGAAATCCTGACTTTGCTAAAGACAGCGATGAAATTAAGAAACCTCAGGGAAAGGCTGCAGGGTTGGGTCTGGGCTTCCCAAAGCAAATAGCTCCCAGCCCACAGCATGCTACAGGAGCAGGGTGGCTTGTGTTACATGGCCTTGGCTTCCTCCTCCAAAGAAACTCTTTAGGCCTGTGTACCCAGCTGCCTGCATGGCTTGTACCCCCGGCCTCCAGATTGCTTTGAACTGCCTGACCCGGCTGCTGCCAGTGCTGGCTCCTGCAGTAGGCTGCATGCATTCATCCATCCTTCTCCACGGGTTTCAGAGATGCCATGGGAAGCCCAACAGCAGTCCTGGCACCCAGGAGGGCACAGACACCCAGGGCCCATCTCAGAGGTGCTAACAATGCTAGTGGAGGAAAAGCCTGGAGAAAGGTACCCACACCGTGCTGCTCCACTGTAATGCATGAGGAAAACAAGACCCCTGGGCTCAGCACCACCTCTGCCCCTACTCAGAGCCAGCTTGCAATCACATGGGCGGCAGCTTTCCCCTCATGGGAGGCTGTCCAATGCCTGCAGCATCAGGGCACGTCTTTGCACCAAAGGTCAGTGTCCAAGCGATGCCTCCTTAGAGAGTTGGGATGTGGGTGCAGCCCAGGAGAGCCCAGACACTGTGTTTCTACTGCACTGTGGGGGCAGCAGCTTGCTGCAAGGATCTGTAGGCTCTGGAAGAGCATCCAAGGGGGTCTCCCATCTCCCAGCAGCATCCTGCACGGCAGGACAGCATTTTGCAAACTGAGACATAGAAATCAAGCCCAACCTGCTCCCCTTCCCCCTTGCTGCTCCTGGCTTGCTCTCTGCCGAGCCCTTGCGGGTCACACGTGGCGTCCCACTTCCCGGCACAGCTCCACCGGCTGGAGCAAAGAGCAGAGTCAGACCCCAAATTGCAGATTAGTGCGTTGGGTTCATGCACGGGAAACAAAAGATCGGAAATCTCTGAAGTGCACAGCTGGAATCCACACCCGACCATGTTTTTGTGAGATATCACGTACGTTTTTAAAAGCTATCTAGAGAGGGTTCTGCTTTAGAACAGCCTAGTGGCTGCTGCACGGACACTGCTGCCTGTTGCGCTGACCAGGACCTTTGATTGTTCCCTGTCCCCCACAGGCCATGCTCATCTGTAGCCTTTAGCCTTAGGTTATGAAATTATTCATGGAAAGGATTAAACGTCCTCCTCTGCATTTATTCAGCACCAGCTGTGGAGGGAGGGTGGGAAGGGAAGGACGTGCAACCCAGAAAAATCACTGCAGGATACTACATGCCAACACCCCGAAATCATGGTCCCCAGAAACTCTGGTGTTTCTCTCTCCGTCATATTTATGGCCTCACAAGGTCACTGCAAGGGAAAAGCCCACGAGCAGCTGGAAGATGCTCACATGGCATCATGAGAAACAGGGACTCATCTCCCTCTCATACCACAAATGTGTTTTCTTCTCCCTTGGAAGCTCCTACAACAGCAACTATATGTTTAAGGGACACTAAACTATGAGGTCTTTCTTCGCCCCTTTCCAAATACCAGGCTTCTGGGATAAAAGTCATCCAAGGTGACATCAAATATCCTTGCGAGATGCTTACTGACCCTGCTCCTCAACATCACTGCTCTCCAAGGAGTCTCCCAACATGCTGCAGGAGCCCAGGCAAAGGTTTAATTCCTCTTAGGGCTTTGATCTTCCTCATCACCTCTTCTTCCCATCTCTCATGCTGCCTGAGTTGCAAGCTGCTCTCTCAGCTTAGCTCTGCAGGATGTTTGCTTCACCTTAATTCACAGCCACCAGTCTGCGAGCCTTTCCTGCCTGTGTTGCCAGCCAGAAATGACCGGCAAGCCCTGCCTACACCCACTCCTTCCCAGGCCTCCTCTGCCCCGACACATCATCCACAATAATCCTGCGGCAAGTGTCTCCTCCAGAAGAACATGGCTTGCTCCATTCAAACTGAAGTCAGAAAAGTGGTAGCTTCTCCATCCCCTCTGCCCACTTCGTTTAGACCAGAGGAATCAATATGAGACATTGCATTTCCAATTGAAACAATGAGCTTAAAAGCCCAGTTTGAAACTAAAGGTCCAACCCAGTGGTGTGCCACAACCAGCCTCCCTGACAGACAATATTTTGGGAGCTTCTCCAGTGTTTGTCCTTTAGGGACCGCAGAGAAGGTGCAATGTGGTGCCAGGATTCAGCAGACAGCATTCTCAATGTACTTGCCATGCTGCAGCACAGAGTGGGACCCTACACTCTATTTGGAAAAACACTTCCCCAGCCATACAATGAATACCAGAGCAGCAATACCCAGCAGCACGGCCACAGGCTCACCCCAACATGGGGAAGAGCCAGGCCAAGCTGACCTGGGACATCAAAACTGGGAGTGAAACCCCCCACCAGCAAACATGGGGCAGACGATGAGATGCAGAAAGGACGAGAACCACTGAACGAAGGCATCTGCTTTTTCGAGCACACGTGTGGAGTTATTCTCACCTGAAATCAGTTTTTGGACAGCCAGAAAGCAGATGCTGTTTCAAGCCAAACATGCCCGTGTTGATCTCCCAGGCAGGAAGTTATCTCAGGATTTATTAACGGGGAAAGCCACCACGCTGACACGCTTGCAGCATCGTGGTGAGAGCGGTGGGGAAGGAGAAGCAGCAACACCCACTCTGCTTCTCCCTAAGGAAATGATCAAAAAAAGAGTAAGACCATCACCCACAGCCAGGGATGCCCAGCACTGTCTGGACGGCTCTGAGCCCGAGCTGCCCTCCCTCCCACACCAAGATGGGAAACCCATTAAACACTGCAAGCAACGAAGCCTCCACTGCTCCTCCCTGGAGGCACTTTCACAGTCAACTTGAGGAAATTGTTCCTGATATCCAGCCTAAATTTCCCTTTGTTGATTTTCGGTTGAGCAGCGGAAAGGTGGGAGCTTTAATGAGACAAGCGGGGCCGCTGCAGGGGAAGGAGCCGTCAGTTTGAGCGAGGCAATGCACAGAGCTGTGGTTTAAGTCGAGCAGCTATTACGAAAAGCCCAGAATCCTACAAATTTGGGATGGAAAATGTCTATTAACTTTCCCAATGGACTAACATGAGATTGTTCCCCCATTTTCTAATGCTTCTCCCAGTCCAGCTATTCGACTGGGACCAGAGATCTGCAGAAATATGAAGGGCTTGTTCTTGGTTTTTTGTTTTTTTTTTTTAAGGTATTGCTGCATGTGGAATAAAATGTTGGGCTTTATGGCCAGATTTTCTTATTTCATACAAGGGCAAAATTTTTGCAGTTTTGCCTGCTGCGCACAACTTCTTCTGTCCTGCAAAACCCCTCAGAACTCTTCTGGAACACAAGCCAGGGCACGAGGTGCATGGCAGCAAGTAGCTACCAGCTCGTGTTTGAAAATAAGAGCTTTAGGGGGTGAGAAATGCAACACAAAACTGCAGACAACTACCTTCTGGGACATGGCTGCTGCTCAGCAAGGCGTCACCCAGCTCAGGCGCTTCCTTGCAGGAGCCCAGCATGATGCTGTTGTACCGCAAACTGATACCAGAAGTTTGCTGGATGTGAAGCCAATGCCATCCTTCACTACTTTTTCCCCCTTTAGCTGAGGAAAGGGCTTTTCATCAGCAGGTAGGACGCTGCAATGCTCACAGGAGCATGCCCAGGACATGCAGACCTGTGAGCAAGGGGTATATAAGGGAATGATGGTGTAGTCAACTGGGCTCAGCTGTGGGGAGAGCATGACATCTCTTGCTTCCAGCAACTGGGACATCAGGTCCTAAAAATCCAGCTTGAGGCATGTGCTTCAGCAAGCAGAGGAGCAATGCTTGGGTCCTGGAGTGCCAAGCCTCTCTGCCTTACTCACCCAAACAGCATCGGCACTGTGCAACCTTGAATCCCCAAAATGGGCTGGCTGCTTCGGGGCCTCCCAGTGGGGTAACGAAGCTCCCAGGCTGTCAGCACCACTGCAGCCAGACCCCTTTGCAGTGGGCAGGGGTTTGCCCAATACACCCACAGATCCCTGTGGGGTCATGGAAACAGAGGCATCGCAAGATCTGGACTGTGCCGGGCTAACCCACCCCAGCAGATGTTTGCCTTAATCACACACCATTTTCTTAAATGTCAGATGGCTACATGGTAGTAGAAAGGTGCTCTTCCACTCTGCTTTTATGGGCTTGTAAAGGCAAAGTGGCTGCACGTTCCCTGGAAATGTCAGGCTCTGTTTTCTTGAGGACCTGCCATCCGTCAGGTTCTACCAGCAGAAAGAAGAGGGGGTGCGCTTGGCGGTGCTGAGCGAGGGGGTTGCACAGGCAGATATTGCTGCAATGAGCCTTCCCTCTCCTTGCACCCACGCCGGGTCAGAGAGGTGCACTGCTTCCCCAAAATCAGCACTCAACTTCCCATGCAGAAAGGGGCAGAGGGGATGGCACTAGTGGCTGCAGGCACCCGTTCCCTGAAAGTAACACCAGGTTTTGCAAGCTCGGCAGGCAATGCTCCTGTGCAGAGCACCCTGCAATTAACACCGAGCATGCAGCCCTGGGATTTTCACCACTGTTCCCCTCTCGGTGCCCTTTGGTGTCACAGCAATACCCTTGCAGGATAAAGCTCAAGCACACAGACTGCAAAAAACTTTGATAAGAGAGATTCGTACCGCAACATTAAAAAAAATTCAACATCATCCTCCCTGGTTTCACTGCAGGGTTTAGCAGCAGGACAAACCTGAGTGAAGGAGAATGAAATAGAGATTTTCTCCATCTACTTCCTAAACGTCAGACGAGGGAGCACATTGCACGGTACATTGCAAGTTTGGGATGTGGCAAGATAACAACTGCATTTTATGTGTTGCAAAACCACCTCCTCTGTAGCAGCTGAGATTTCAAAGCATAAGCTCTGACCTTGGTAATATTTTTTACATATTGAGACACTGCCAGCACTGGAAATAACAGGGGAAAAGGGCTGGGATTTCAAAGATTTTAATGCATGGCTGGATTTGCTAAGAACTGGGATAGCCCCAGCTGCCAGCCCGGCCCTCCAGCTCTCTGCCACTCTTCATTACAGGCACAAGGCAGAGAGACTGAAATGATCCGAGGCAATGTAAAGCACTGGCACACCAGACTAGGCAAGAGGAGGATGAGGATTTCAACAAGGATGAGGCACAGCCCTCTGACATGCACTGCAGGTAGCCCTAAGGATGATGAGCGTGGCTGAGTGGGTGACTCCCTATTTTTTATTACCCACTTCCAAGGGAGGATGGTTTGAACAGCCCAGCTTTTTTTTTCCCTTATGGAAAAAATCAAGGCAGGTTCACGTCCTTTGCCTGTGAAGGCAAACATCCCAAAAACAACAAGGGGAGAGGAGAGAGGGGACTCGGCAGAGAGCCGTTCCACTGGTGGGAGCAAAGCTAGATGGGCAGATTTGGAAAGAGAGCAATCCTTCTCACACATGACATCCCACCCCATCTGGTCCCTTCAGACTGACCCTCAGCCTGAAGGTCTACCCCCCTGAGACACTTTACCAGGTACTTAATTCAATTCCCTGACTTTCCCCCTTCTCCCAGCAAGGGAATAGCTGTCTCTGATAGACCTGATTTGCTTAAATAAAACACTCCTTGAACGCTCCCCGCAATAACATTTGCACAGAAAATTGACATTCTTCCTCCTCCCATCAGCCCTGATGCTGTTTGTTTGTGAGTTAATAACTTGGACGCTCGGCTGAGCTATTGATCCCTTCTCAGAACAATCATTCTTTTGGGTCCAAAATACACAAAAAATAAAGGAACGAGCTAGCCATGGCAAAACTAACTCGGCGCTTGCACGTGGCCCCATGGCACTGGCATTGCAGGGGGACTCGGGTCCTTCCCAGCTGCTTGCAATGTCTTTTGCAGATGCAACCATATGAGGTTGGATTTATTTCTCCATCCCTCTCCATCGTGAAGGAAGAACTGCTGTGGCTTGCATGCGGAAAATTAGCTTTCATGACCCAAAATTATCATTTAGCTTTAAACATTCATCACTCAACCAGGGCTTTGTAGTAGGATAGCTGGTCCATGTAGGTGTCTGGGCTAGAGACCTCCATCAGCAGAGGTGCATGAGTAGCATCACCTTCAGTTACAGGAAAGGCAGTGTTTCAGAGTCTGAACTCCCCAGCTGAAGGAGAGAGGGCAACACTGGATCAATCCCTCCATCCATGGCAGGGTGCTCTTTGGGCTTTTGTTGTATTAGACAGGACCTGGTGCATCAGATGCAGAGCAAAGCCCCAGGTTTCATCCATTCCCTTCTGCCAGCACTTGCTTGGGAGCAGATCTGCCTCCAATACCCATGGTAGCAAAACCTGATGAAAGGAAACAATTAAGGTCTCTGCAATGCCCTCATCCTCCTTAGCTGCTGCTGTACCAGCAGAGCATTGCACCAACTCTCCCAGGGGAATCCTCTCACCCGTGCCCCGACGTTGTATTTTTGCTTTGCAATCTGCTAGCATGCCTCTGGCTAATTGTTCTTCAGACTGCTCTTTTCAGGGGAGATTTTCATGGCAAACAATCAATTTTTCCCAAGTTGCATTTTTTTCCTTCAAAGTCTTTGATGTCTGGGAAAATAACAGGCAACCTCAACACACGGCTGAGCATCAGGCGAGGGCTGGGAAGCACTAAGCGGAAATGCATTTAGTTGTCTGGGTCAAAAACCATTTCCTTTGTTAAATGATTATTATTGTTCCAAGAGGATTTCAGTGGGAATTGAGGGTGCTTAGATAGATGGATTCACAGGTTTGCTGAGCTTCTATAAGGGTCTCTATATCCTCCACCGTAATTCTACATCATAACTTCCAACACCAATAACTCTTCTATGACTCCCAACAGATATTCCTGTGCCTTCCAAAGCAATAACTTCTCAATGAACTCCAGACCTGCCAAATCGACTGTTTTCCCCCCACGGACGCCTGCTTTTTGGCCCTTCTCACTGACCCCCTGGGAATCTTGACCCATTTACCTCTCCTTCTGGTTCCAAGCTCAGCACAAGGGGAGATGAGATCAGAAAGCGATCTGCCTCAGACGTCAACAAATAGCTCTGGCACTAAAAGCTTTCAGTCATGTCCCATTTTCCTGACTGCTCTCAGCAGCCGAGGATCCAGATCTGGACCTGCTCACACCAGGCATCCTTCTGAGCAAATCTTCCCCCAACACACGCCACCCTTTCTCACATTGCTTATTTCTTCCCACTCGTACCTGAAAATTGTTATAAGCGTGTCGCAGGTCTCCCCTGGAGAAATTACTTAGGTTATTCACTGGGGCTTGAGAACAAACACTTAAATAAGAAATAAATTGCAATGCATTTCTTGGGTTGCCAAGCCTCCCAATTCAGCCGTAAGAGCAGCGCGCCAGGCACAGTGGCACAGAGCCGCTACCTCTCTGAACACTTGATCTTAACGATGTGTTAATTAAGCTAAGGTTAGAGCTGCTCGTTACCTTATTATTTTTGGTTCTATCAGAATAATGCTCAGCGGCCTCAATCAGGAACAGGTTTGGTTTTCTTTTTCCCCCTCTCTCCTTTTAAGTCACAAATTATTTCAAGATCTGGTAAAAATAAATGCACACAAGCAGGCTCTGCTCTTTTCCAGGGGATTTTACTCTGTGAGGGAAGAAAGGTTTCAACAGTGTGTTTGAATCAAAAATGAACATATGCAAGAGGGGAAGAATGATATGCATCAAAAGTTACCCTTTTTTTGTTGAAAGGTTTTCTTTTAAACAAAGAAAAACCCCAAAAGACTAATCTCACAGCATTAGGTGCTGCGTACAGAGTCAGTGCGTGCTGCGGAGTGAATACTGAGCGAGCTACAAGGCCGCCCAAAGGAGGACAGAGGAAGGATAAGCGATTTGGCTCCATTTTCGGGCTCTCTAGTTGCTATCCCACACGCCGACCTGCAAACTCCTCCAACTGCTGGGGATGAGCGCGGCCAGCCGCCTCTCAGGTCATCCCCATCCCACACGCACATGGAAAGTAAGCAGCGCTTCTGCGCCTGAATAAATAACCAAGTTTTAAAAGACAATGCTAAATTTGCTGGTGAGCTGTTAAAGGAGGGTGCACTGGTGCAGGTCTCGCTGTGCCGGGCTGCCTTCACATAGGTGCAATGAGCTGTCAGTTCTCATCAGACCCTTGATGAGTTGCCACAGGCACACCACTGCCTTACCCTGTCCTGGGGAGCAGGTACCAGGGGTCCAGACCTAGGGAGCAGGAGCTCTGCAAATCGTCCCAATCTGAAAACAAATGGAGTCTAGGAGGAAGAGGTAGATGGGGAACGCCACAGGGGCAATTTGGGCAGGTCCTTTTGACTCCAGGTGGGATGTGGGTGCCCATCCTCAGGGAGTGATGCTGCTGCCCTGGGAAACCCAAATAGCACTCCCCATCTCCACTCCCTCCCAGCCAGGGGGAAATGAGCCATGAAAAGCTCTCAGGGTCTTTGCAGGTAGGTGTAATGCTTCTAACAGGGTGGGCAATTCCAACCACCGTGGCTGCCAGCTTCTCCTTACAGGTATCCTTACACGTTGAGGTAGGGCCAAGCTGAGGAGTCCCACTGGGAGCACAGGGCTGGCATCGTACCACCCAGCTGCACCCTGGTGCCCTGCAAATGACCTGAGTTTTTAAAAGATGCCATCACGCCCACGCTATCCAATTACTAGGAAACAATTAAGCTGATGATGGACCTCAGGACCACCATGGAAAAATATGAAAGGGAGCCACCTGCTCAGCACAGGGCCTGGTTTCTGCAAAGGATTTGCAACCCCACGTTGTGTCTTTTGTTAAACGGGAGCCAGGACTCTTTTTCCCTTGATTTTCAACCAAAGTCACCCTATGCCATTTCTGGCTGCTTCCAAAAAACACTCAAAAGCATCATTAGGAAAAGAAACCTCTAGAAGCTGTTAGTGTTTCCCTGCACCAAAATCATCACTTTGTTTTGCATTCAGTGCTGCTGTTCTCACTGGGAAAGAGCGGGTTCTGTCCCAAAACTTAACCCTTAACTTCAGAAAACCTCCAGAAGGGAGGAAAAAAAAAAAAAAAAAAGCCCTTTCTGGGGAATAACCCACAGGAAAAAGACTTCAGACAGGCTCAGTGCTGAAACGGATAACGGAATAGAAATGGCTCTGGGAACCAAGGTGAGAGAGGACTTTTCTGGGGAGCATGGTGTCTCCTAAAGCAGCAAGTCCCATCAGCTCTAGTTTTCCAAAGAGGTCTCGCAGCACAAAGCAATGCAGGCAGACACACAGTGACTTACTCGGGGGCTCTGGCATCCAGGCTTCGAGCAGGAAGGCGCTGCACAACTGCACTAATTATCTGCTGAACATCTGTCTCTCCCCTACTACCACGGGGCTGGAGGAGTCCTCCTGCATAGCTGAGGATTAGCGCTGGAAAAGATTTTGTTGACTGTGTGATTTTGCACAGGAGGGGGAGAAAAAAATTCCTTCAGATTCCCTGCAAGGGAGGTGTTTCAGGGCGAATCTCTTGGATAAAGGAGGGGAATTTGTGGTTGAAACCAGAGATCCTGCTGGAGCAAGCAGAGGGCACTTGCCCTGCCCTGGGCTGCAGGATTTAGTCCCTTGCTCCAAATTGGGGGGAGCAGGAGCTCTGCCCCTGTGGTCTCCCACACCTTCAGCAACACCAGGGCATCTATTATAAGCCAGAGGGTCCTGGATTGTAATCCTCCTCCCTCCAAAACCCCCCTCGCTTTTCACTACAGCCAAAAATGAAACTGGGGAAGATTAATGAAGCAAAACCGCAGAGGCATGGGGGCAGCGGGACATGACTGGGTTTCCCCCGACCTCTTGGTCCACACTTGGTGCATTGCAATCGGCATTCTTAGCTGGAGCCGTCCCTCAACAAAGCCACCGGGTTTTGGTTGGAGGGGAGCCCAGGGTTGGCAGGACGAGCCCCCAGCGCGAGGAGAGGTTGCGCAGGGCTCCTGTCACAGCACCCAGCCTGCTCCCCTGACAGTAGGCTTTAAGCAGAGGTTAACTGCTAAAGACCAGTCCGTTGGTGGCTTTCCAGGGACTGCTTCACTTCCCTGGGATGAAGGGGGGATTCCTGAGCTCATGAGTGGCTCTAGAATTTACAGCTTTTATGGACAAATCACTTAAACTTCAAGGAGGAGGGAAATGATAATGGCCTTTAGATTTACAGCTTTCACAGGTGCAGAGGGCAAACGCTCTAACATTGCACCATGGGCATGAAGGGGAAAGAAAGTTCAACCTTGACTGGTCTGCTTCTCCCTGACCAAAAGGCTAGAAAAGGCAAAAAACCAGTAAGACTTCCAGTTCTGGTGTGATACCTAGGGGAGGGTGTGCATCCTTCTCGCTGTCTTGGCCAGGGTGTGGTTCTTCCAAAATCCCTCTATAGAGCCAGGGAGAGAGGCAGCAGTGCAAGGGACCTAGGAGAGGCTCCTGGCGTAAATTACCCCCTAACAAATTGAGGAGCCTCCCTTATGGACAGGGGGGGTGGAAGGCATCTGGCACTTCAGGCAATGGAGCTGGGTGGTGGAAATACATCCCTCATCTTTGGTCTGCATTCCACCAACCTTGACAGGAAAAATCTGCCCAACTTTGTGTGACACCCAGCGCACGTTAATGAGGTTTGTGGAAATCTATGTGTAAAAAGCCTGACAGAAGCCTGAAAAACAAACCTGTGGTGAAGAGAAGCAAATTCCCTGCTGTTTAATTAGCACAAATGTCTTGTGAGCTGGGAATCTTTTTTTTTTTCCCTTCGAGACCATCAGGGGCCAGAAACTCGCATTGTAACACAAATAAAACGTCCCTTAAAATCAACTGGTGCTTTTGGCCAAGCAGAAACAGTTGGGATTTCCAAATATGGCCCATGGGAACATCAGCCCAGGCATTCTCGAGAAGCATCTTGGAGCTTGAACTGTCTCCCAAGAATAAAATCCTTCAGTCCAGCATGACAAAAGAGCCATCGCGTGACAGTCGCTATCGCACAAGCGCTCAAATTAAGCAATCAATCAGACGAGTAATACCCTGGAAAACAGCAGTGCACAGTGCACATCGTGCCGGCAGCGGGCGAGCAGGGGTGACCCATGGTTGCCTCCCATCACACATGGGCTGTTGCGTTCCCTTCTCCACCAACATCACAGCAACTGGGGGTTTCTTTGTGGTTTTGGCCTTTTTATCCAAGTTTGGGGAGCAGGACCCTTTGTTGGAGAGAATACAGGTATCCAGTGAAAGCATTTGTTTTGGACTCCGCCGCTGTATAAATCAATGGTTATTCTGCAGGGACATGACAGAGCAAAAAATTAGACGTAAAATTTGCCAGACGGCGAGAAACAAGTTAGAAATTGTTGCCGTCTCTCCTGGGTTGGGGAGGGAATCCTGTCTCAAAGGTTTGGGACTGTGTGTGTGCCTCCAGCTTCACATAATGATGTCCCCTGGGACAAAAAGAGAAGGACGATTATTTAAAACCTCCCATGACTTCTTGTCTTCCATCCCTTTTAATTGCTTCAAAGGACACTGCTGCTGCCCGTCTGTGGACCGAAACCCCAGGAGGTGATTTTTGGAGCCCAGCTGTGCCACCCCAACACTGGGGCTGAGCAGCTGCTCAGCACCCAGAGGCCCAGATATGTTTGCAAACAGATCGGGCAAACGGCTGCATGTTTGTAAATGTATTTTAAAAATCAGATCCTGTTGGCAGGCAACTCTCAGACAGCAAGCGGGGCCAAATCCCATGAATAAATTGCTTGGAGCGAGTAGTTTGACGCGCCATTATTCATAACTAATGCAGTCCTAGTAAACAGAAAATGGAGGCCAAATCTGCCTGTATAGACACCAATGACCTCATCTGTTTTCATCCTATTTACTGAGCAAAATAAGAGCAGAAGAGAACTACCACCACCCTCTAAAAGAGGAAATGGAGGTTTTGGAGGAACAAATACTCCCGACAGCTCTGGGGTGAGGTGGGAGTCTGGAGAACAGGGACACAAACTGAATCCAGAGTCAGAACAGAAATTTGGTCCCACCAGTGCAAAGACACAAATAAAACCAACCAAGCACCTCTCCCATCTCCGAGCAGCTCTTGCTGAGGGCTATGAAGAGCATGGCCTGACTGAGCCAAGAGGAAAGCCGGAGCCAGCGGAGGGGGTACGGGACTCATAGGGCACCCCCCCAAAGGTGGGTGCTCTCCTCCCATTTCACAGCCACTATTTCAAAGCAGGTTTTGCAGAGTTTTTCGGGAGCAGGCAAGCTGCCGCGCACTTCCCAACATGTCCATTGTGAAGTTATAACTAAAACAAACAAAAAAGGCCAGGGAAGTGAAGAGGGAGCAACTGGCTACTCCTCCACCTAGCATAGCAATTGCAGGCTGCCCAGTACAACCATCAACCAATTAGTTAAAGCAAGCACAAGACACAATTCTCACAGTGCTTTCACGTGGCAAAACCCAGCGGAAGTCACTGCCAGGGCATATCGTATGAGCAAAAAAAACCATCCTGACTGCAGAAGGGAAGGGACCTTCAAGGAGCACAGGTCTGCTGATGCAGATGCAGCCACCAGAGCAGCAGCTACTTGCAAGAAGCTGGCAGGCTACAAACCAGAGCACAGACGTGCTATTTCTGCCATGTTTCCTACACTCTTTAGGAATTATATTTATTTCAATTTGGGCAACATGTAGGAAAATTGTGAACACGACTGTGATCATTCTTCCCTTGCTTCCTTTCCCAAATAATGTAAATTTTGAAGGCATTTTAGTTGCAAGCTGCTTCCACCATGAAAAGGCCAGCTCAGCACCTCCAGAATTTACCTTAGGGAAAACCAGAGCCATTGACCTGAAGACTGCCACATTCATCTTGAACGTAAAGGGAAATACTTGTGTAAATGACAAAGAAAATTTATTATGCTGCTTAAAAGTTACAGCCCATTAAAAAAATTGCCCTGATTTGAATCATTGACTTTTCAAAATAAATACTATTCTTTCATCAATAAGCTCAAAATATAAGCTAACCACAAAACCCTTTGGAAAAAAGAAACATAAAAATGATATCTTTACACATTAATAACATCTATTGATCTAACTGCAAGCATATGTCCACATACATAATTTTACCATATCACACATCAATAATACTCTACACTTTTTCATATTAAACTATGCTATTCCCATGAAACCAAAGGCCTAAGTATTTCCCTAAAAAGACCCTGGCCATTTAAATTTACAACAGTTGCGTTTCAAAGTATTAACACTAAGAGCATATTTGGTTACGCAGACGGGTATTAGCCATTCATAAAGTGAATGGTGCAGAGTTGTAGGCATGTCAGAAAATAGAAACACTTTTATTTGTAATAAAACCAACAGTATTTTCTCTGCCTGCTTTCGCTATTACCTTCTTCATGTCTCAGACCCTGAACTGATCAAGTAGCCAAAGCAGCTTGGACTGAGCACGGCATTGTCAGCTCTCTGTGCCTCGGTGTTTTGGACAAGGCTTAGCATGCTATATTCTGTTTATTAATGCTTTGAAGATGGCTGAGCAACAAGAAGGAAAAACTGGCAGATGACAATATTATTTAGGTTAATCAAGAATATGATGGATAGAGGAGACCTTCAAAGCAAACAGCAGGGTCAGGCAGTGAGGAAGCCCAGTGTGGTGATAAATGCAAGGCACTGCACACTGCAAGGGAGATTTTGAACTAATCACACACATTGCTGCAGTCTAAATTAGCCGAAAACAGCCAGCAAAGTGATGTCAGCCTTCGTTCTGCGGCCACAGCTAAAATGGCAAACAAAATGTTAGGTGATACATAAAGACTTGGGATTATAAAATACATGACGGTGTAAATCAACAGTATGCCTTGACCTGGAATGCTCCCATCAATCCTGGATATCCTGTGCAAAAAAAGACAGAGGAAAAGGGTTTTTGTACAGAGATGGGCAATAAAAGTGACGAGATGTAGAGAAAGAGTGGCGTCTGAGACTCTCATTTACAAAGGAGGTGGATAAACAGGAAGAGAAAGGAGGTGCAGGGAGCAATGAAAGACAGCCGGCAAATGCTTCTCGAATATGGCAAGGGCAGAAGAAGAGTCCATAAAACCGAAAACAAGACTTGAAGCTGCTTTATTTATGCCTGGTGCACAGCCAGCTCCTGGGCTGTGCCGGCTACAAGCACCTTGCAGACCCACAACCAGGGAGAGTTAAGAGCACAAACTAAATGCTTTGATTTCTAAGAAGACTTGTAGGTGCATGGTGGCACTGGTGGGTGAAGGAACAGCTGTGCCGGGGAAAGTTAGCACCAAGGTGGAGGGAAACACTACCACAGCCAGCATGAGCTCTAACAGACAAAACATCCAGCCAGGAAAATGTGACCTGTTCCCCACAGGAGGTTGATCCCAGCTGGGCAGAGCCAAGGGTCACGCATGTCCTGCAACAGGCAGACTCTCCCGTGTGCCTCTTAATGGTATTTTAGGCATTTATTGACTTGAGCTCTCTCTCTTCGCATATCTCCCTCAACCCTTGATAAGAAGCACCGCTCTGAGCACTTCGCTATGAACCTGATGTCCATATGGCTCTCCGGGGCAGCTGTTGCTCAGGGTGCGGAAACTGAGGCAGAGTCCCCACCTTCCCTGACATCATTGGGATGCTCCTCAACACCGTGCTCCCCGCATTCACCAGCTGCACCCTAAAACCACGGTTGCCCAGGGGTGGATGGGTGGACACAAATCCTCGCATGTCTCTCCACCTCTCCCCTCCCCATTTTTCTGAGGTCCGGTGATTTCCCAGCTGATGAACACATTACCACCACATTCGGCAACGCCTCGGAGGCGCTCACGTTTCAGGCCCCGGCGAGAAAAAGATGAAGTATGAAAATCCCTTTCCTTTCCAATCCAGTCCTCCCAGCACGGGCCAAGGAGTGAACACAAAACACCTCGGAAAACACACAAAAAATACCGGACGCGAGAGGCCGTGCCGAAGTCGCACCATATGCAGGTGTCAGGGAAAAAGGTCTCCCGTCTCCCACGCCAGGCTGCTACCTACATCCCACAAAGCCTTCCTGTGAGGGGTTGATACAGGCAGATGACCCTCTCCCTCCGCCGGCTTGTCGGTGAGATGGACCAGGCAGAGAAGCGGTGGAGGATTCACCCAGCCATGCCCATCAACACCAAAAAGTATCTGGAGATGGTATCTAGCCTTGGAGGCTTTAAATATGTCCATGCTGACATGGAGAGCTGTACATATGAGTTGCTGCCAAGATATCATCTCACCGTTCAGTTACAAATATCACTGGAGGCATTTTTATCCCAGGCATCACTGGGGAAAGCACAGTCCCCTTTCCCTGCCCTTGGAGCTGCAGCAAAGGGAGAAAGGCATCGGGTCAGGCCAGGAGTTAAACACTACCCCAAGGCATCTCCTGGTGACATCCCTGTCTGTAAATAACTGCCTTTTTTTTTTTGAGAGGGTGCAGCATGTTAAAACCCATGAGACACACTGGGAGCTTGCCTCACTTCTGCAGCCGGTGGCTCTGGAGCCCTCATTTGGGGTATTATTAAGGAAAAGCAAGACAAACATCCACTGGGGTGATGAAGAGAATGTCCAGTCCTGCTCTGGGAGAAGGAGGCACATCAGACAACCTATACCTTCCTACAATGGGAAAAGGCATCAACTCTGCCAGCACCTCAGGCCAACAGAAACTGATGCTTCTCAGGAAAGGTCACGAATCTCCTCCCTGAAAGGCTTTTTGGAAAGGGAAAGGGTTTATAGCAATAACAGCACTGTTCCTCCCTCCAACACCCTCATAACCCCAAGCAGAGCAAAAAACCCCACAGCTCTGCTCCGCTCTGGTTTTTCACCCCGTAAATAGAAACAGGCTGACCACACCAAATTCACACAGGATTGTGTGGAAAGTGCAAAAGAAAATGGGACAGAGGTCTGTTTAGCGGCGACAGCCCTATCCTGCCTCTTTGACATTTGCTTCAAACCAGTGAACTGCACAGCTTTTAAACTTTTGTTTAGACAGATAGGCCTGTGTATTTAGAAATCCTTGAAACTCATCCATCTGCAAAGACAGCAACTCTTGATAATGCAAAAGCTCTAGCCGGGATGCTGAGCTCAGCAGATCTCTCTACAAATGATTCCTATTAAAGTAAAAAATTACAATGCAAGCATCTATTAGACAATCCAAGCCTGACATAAAAAAGGAATTAAAAAAACATAATATGTTCATGCCAGCCATCTCTATAGACCACTGAGGAGCTCAGGAAAGGCATTGGGACACCTGTTCTCCTGGTGCCAAAATCTAGTCAGAGCAATGCACACTCCACCACACCCGAGACCATCCTGGCACAGCCGTCCTGACAGGGGTCTGCTCAGATATGCAACGTCTCTAGAGATGGAGACCCCAGCCTACGTGCCTGGCAGTCAGTTTGGACATCCACCCACCCTTCCCATGAGGATCAGCTTTCCTGGCACCCAGCCTGAACTTTTCTCGCTGCATTTCACCCCCAGAACCTACTGCCCCAGGGACACGAGGGCTGATTTCCCAGGGAGCTTTTAGCATCTCTGAAAGCCTACAGCTTTTTTGGGGTTTCTCTTCTCTAGCCTCAATGCTCCCAAACCATGGCCTTGGGGATGTGGGACATGTTCCAGTCCCTGGCTGATTCATCCACCACCACCAGCAGCAAAGCACTGAGAAACTCATCACAGGTGATGCATGCAGCCAAACACCAGCAGTGGTCCTGGTCCCACCAGCACAGGCAATGAGGCACAGCTATCAGGTCCAAAGGAAAAACACAACCATCCTAACTAGGAGCCTAAAGACCGGCTGAGGCCAGAGCGAGTTGAAGGAGAGCCCTCCCTGCAGTTCCCCCGGCTGGGGCAAGAGGGTGAGATGCACCGGGGAGACCCCGCTAGCACCATGTCCCCTCTCCCTACCAGCACGCTGGGCAGCAGCAGCACGCTCAGCTCCCAGCTCCTGCCCCCAGGCCCACCCCGCCCCCCCAAAGCCTAAACCAGCAGATTATCACGTTAACGCTTCAAATGTTTAATTTCCTGCTCCAATTACACCAGTTTTGCAGCAGGAGAGGCGAGAGGGGGGGAACAAATGAAAACAAGCCGGCTATTTCCAAACAAACCCAGAGCAACTCTGAGACCATCAGGCTTGCCCCTCGGTTCTCCAGCTGGGGATGGGGGGCTAAGTGTTTATGCCAGTGAGGTGGCGGGTTGTAGGCACGGGAGCCACCTGAGTGCCGACCTCTCGAGCCAGCAGTGCAGTCTCTCTCCATCCCGCTGCTAAAATGAAATGGTCCTTTTGTTCAGCAGCTCTGTTGATCTCCACAGCGCTGCGGAAACATTTGCTGCACCACAAGAAAAACAAGGCAGCTGGTGTTTGCAGAGCAAAACGGTACCCTGCTGCAGAGAGGGGCCAGGGGCAGCATCGAGGATGGGATAAGAGGAGGGCAAAAATAGTGGGAGTGTGGAGGGGAGGGCATGGGAGCACAAGGGACTGATGGAGGGAAAGAAGGAGGGATGAAAAGCACAAAGGGGAACTGAGGGAGAGGGAAGGCAAGAGCACAAGAAAGGGAGAAAGATAGTGGGTAGAAAGCGAGGGCATGGAGAAGAAAGGGGGACGAGCGAGGAGGAGAAAAGTGCTCAGCAAACTTCAGGCTGTGGCCATACGCAGGCTCCAGCCTCTGCCTGGATGATCCCTCTGCCACATCCATCAGGTTGCTCAACCATCCCCAGAGGAAGAGAGAGATCTGGAGGAAAAAAGATATCCCAGCTCCGGCGCCTTGCAGGGCAGCAAGTCCAGCTTGGACTGCTCACAAGGGATACTAAAAAAATAAACCCATCCCCAAGCAATTGCTCAGCATGAAAGCCCTGCCAGCTGCTTGCAGGGAAGAGCGAGGCTCTGGGACTTAGAACCCTATGGAAAAAGCACAACGATGGCTCTGCAGCACCCCACTGCCTCCGGGGGGAAAGTGGCCCTCCCATCCGCCTTGGCTGGGCTGGGGCAGGGGATGCCAGCTGCCCGCAGAACCAGGGATGCTTTTCCCTCAGTGCCCTTCCCGAAGGCCGCCCACGGCTGCCGTTATTTATAGCTGGCTGAGCATGCACGCCACACCAAGCTCACGGGGAAGGAGGTGAGGAAAAAGGACCGACCCTGGGGTTGAGGCCAGGAATAGCCGCCAGTGGCCAGAAATAGCTAGTGCCATGTTCGGCCCTGGTTCTTCGAGAGCCGCTGGATCGGAGCACGGTGTTTCCAAGATTTCAGTCCCAGGCAGGACAGGATTGATTTCTCCTTCAGACTCATGTTCCCCCCTAGGAACCCTCACAGCTGGTCTCCAGCTCCAAAAAAGCTGCTGGGTGAACGGAGCAGGTGGGAAGGGGCAGGAAAGCAATCCAGCGGCAGGGAGGGGATGACTGACCTCCGGAAAATGTGCTGGAAAAGCAAAGGAGGCAGGTTGCGAGGAGGGACGGGTTTCAGCACCTGCTGCCGCGAAGCCCGACGCTGACCTGGGAAGGGGCGACGCAGGGGAGCGGATTCCAGAGGATTTTGGCAGCACAGAGTGATCAGCGCGCAGCTCGATGACTCCTTTGGGTGCCTGTGAGAATCTCAGCACATGAGATCAACGAGGACAGCGTGCAAGGCACGGAGACCATCACGTGTGCACCTCTGTCCCCCCAAGGAGGCTGCGAGCAGAGACAACTGCCTCCTTGCCCCAGGTTTGCAAGGTGTGGGCATCCTCCCTGTCCCTCTGAGCACATACATGTATGAACATGTGTGTCCGTTTGCACGTGCGAACACAAAGCCTGGTGCACGCTGCCGCATCCAGCCCACACGCAAAGGACTTTCCTGGCTGCCCTGGCAGGACCTGCCTGCAAATGACCCAGATCCCAGCACACTCCCATCCACCCACCTTGTTCCACTTGACTGTGCCGGAGCTGCCAGCCCCGAGGCAGGGCTGGATCCTGCTCCCAGACCGGGGAACGGTGACTGAACCCTTTGCCAGGATCGCTGCTGGTTACAGAGATGGTGTGAGATCACAGCAGCGGGAAGGCCTGATCCTGCTGCCTCCAGCACCAGCCTCCAAAGCCCAGCCACTGCTGGAAGCAGACTTTAATGATTAACCCTCAACTACCACATCCAGGGCCCAATGCTTGGGTGGGTAAGTGGAAGACAAAGGCAGATAGGGGAGCACAGCGCAGCCTGTGAAGAAGGCTGAAAGCCCTGGATGAATGGTGCTAGCCCACCAGCTACCTGGCCTGCAAAGGGAACTGCCTTGAGCTCCCTGCAGAGAGGAGACCCTCACACCCTACTGAGCAAGAGGAGCTTTGAGCAATTCTTCTCCCATCCTCCCTGTCTGCTGCCCTCCCTGGAGAGCTTCCCAGGCACCTCCAGGGTGCTGAGGGAGGGATGCTGGCACGGCTGCATCAGTTAGGACTCCTTGCCTCCTCCCTTGTCCTCACCACCTCCCAGAAGAAACACAACCTGTCCCTTCTGCAAGGTCTCCCTGCATGGCCGCTGCTTGCTCTGTGGCCATAAGACCCTCACCCTGTGCAGTGCTGAAGGGTTGAGCTTCAGGACTAACCATCCCTGGGCTTTTTTCCGTGGGGTTTTGAGCCCTATTTTGGATATGGAGGGAAATCCAGGGCCTACCTGGTCCTGCCTCCCTGCTGGACCATCACAGCACAGACCCATGGCAAAGCACTAAACCAGGTTCACGTGCCCCTTCCCAAGAGCTCTGCAGGATGCTTGGAGCACCTTCCAGCTGATCACAACACAGCAGGTATCCTCAGTGACAGATGGAGAGAATACCCCACCCCCTGCTCCATAAAGAGCCTCTCCTGCTTAATTTTCTTATCTTGATGCTGTGTTTCCCAGCCCCTTGCTGCTTTTGCATACCAGTGCTGAGGACTGCCATGTGAATGCATCCATGAAGAGCCAGGCAGGGCAAAGCCAGGCAGGGAGGGAGGCACCCTGGGGAAGTCTCCCAGCCCAGGGGGATGTGTAGCATCGGACAGGTCTCACTGGGTGGCAGCAGCTTGTGCTCGCACAGCTGGGGAGTGCAGGAAGGGCCAGAGAAGGCAGAGAGAACAAGCAGAAGAATAAAGGACATCCAAAGCAAACTGTTGAGTAGAAAACACACGGCATTGGTCCAGACTTTCCCACCTCCTGTAAAAATACATATGCCTGCAGGTATTTCTGAGGGGTGGGCTTGTACAGGGCTGGTGGACATGATTCCTGTTAAAGTAGCCCAAAGAGCCATGGAGCCAGGCGCTGCCATGAGCACACAGCAAGTCTGCAGCAAGCACCAGTGAGAGGAAATCATCCATCTAACCGAGCAGCACCAAAGTCCCCTCCTCAAGCCCATCCAGGAGCAGCAGCATCCCCTTGAAGCTTCTCCTGTTTACAACATGCTCAGACCATGTCAGCCCAAAGCCCCAGAGAGCAAAGCCTTAACAGCATCAGCTCCAGGAAAGCTGCATCCCAGCGGGGCCAGGACAAGAGCAGGGAGGTTTGTCCATGCACATATGGGGCAGAGGCAGCCCTGGGGAGCCCATTGAGGCCTCCCTGCCACCCCAGCATGCAAAACTCAGCCTCTGGTCCCAGGGTGGGTTGCTTTTTTTGTTTAACAAACTACTCTCCAGCCTTGTAAGGCGAGTCCCCACAGTGCCCAAATAAGCCGAGTATTTTTGGCCGCTCTCCCTACAGCCTTGGGCTGGCCTTTGGGAAATGCATACCCTGCAGCCCTCCGTGCCCTGGTAATTGAAGAGGCTGCCGCTCCTCCGGGCCAGAAAAGGGATTACAGGACACGCTTAAGGGCTTGAATTCATAACCTTCAGCCTCCCCCGCAGCTCGGGTCCCTCCCGCCTGAGTTGCAGCAGCGGCACCGCTAGCCGGCAGCACCGTCGGCCATCTCCATCCCGGGCATCCCAAGGGCACGGCCGGTCTTTGGGCTTCAGGCTGAGGCAGAGCATGCCGCCCCTCTGGGCTGCACGCAATTAACTGCTTTTGAGGCTGCAAGGAGACAAATGACTATAATTTAACAAATAGACTTTATCTTAAAACGAGCGCCTTACCCAACACCTATTGATTCCTGCTCTCTCCCCAGAGAAGTCTCTGCAATTAAGCTGTCACATCCCTAATGCCCACGTAAAAATGAGCCAGTTCCAGTGTCTACCAGAAAACCTCACCCGCACAGGATTACAAAATCCAGCGGCTCAGTTTCCTTTTTACCCCTGAATTAGCCAAAGACGAAATTTCTCTTGGTGGTAGACAGCAGAGCTTTTATCTGCATCCCTTCGGCTGGCACTCAGCTCGCAGGCAGCTCGTGTTTTGCCAGTCCTCTTCCAAACTGTTGATGGTTTTGCACAAAAGCTGAGAGGATGGTGCCCTCCACGGCCAGGGCACTGGGGACAGAAGAAACTCAGTTTTCTGAGCTTGTAGCCCTTGCAGAGCTGATCCCTGGTTGCTGGGACACAGGGACATGCTGCAGAGAGGGGGTGTGGCTGGTAGCACCCCACCGTCCCGAGGGGCTGGCACAGGGATGCCATGGGATCCTCAGTCCCATGCCTTTCTGAGAGTCCTGCTGGCCTGGGACGCAGGCTGAGCAGCCCTCAATGCATTGCATCAGCACACCGTGCCTCAGTTTCCCCATCACCACAAACAGGCTGGGTGTTGGTGACACCTTTGCCAAGCAGAAGAACAGCAGGACGAGTCCCAGGGACATGATGTGTTTGTAACCAAGGGGGCCTTTTTTTCCTGAGAGCAGGTGAGGTGAGTATGAGAATTGCTTTCCCCCCCCTCCAAAGGCCAATTAAGCTGCTGGTTTTAATACTCAGGCTGGGATCATCACGATGACACAACCATGTTTCTCTCACTCCCCAGCAGAGTGGCTCAGAGGTTTGCAAGCTCTGCCAGGGCTGCTGTGTCCCCCAGAACCTGTGGAGAAGCCAAGTGGAGATGGAGGCAAGGTGAAAAAGCCCTGGGCATGCAGTAGCACAGCGGAGTGGGATTCAGCTCCAGGACAGCCAACAGTGCCTGAAAATCCTGAGGTTTTGCGCATTTCCAGGACCCCAGCCCAGCTCAGAAGGAGGATTTCTGTCCCGCTGCCACTCACCACAAGACAGGGGAGGGCAGTCGAGGGGAAAGATAGCATTGAGAAAAACAGCAGCAGGGGGAAAAAGCCACAAGGGAAACTGTGGTGTCAGAGATTAGGAAGGGATCTTTGAGATTTAACAGAGATTGGGGAGCTAGACGTAATTACATGCCACACACTCCGGCAGTGAGCCACCGGCTGCTGTTCATTTCACCGATGCAGCGTATAGATTTGATAATCGCTGCCACGTAGCGGGGATAATCTTGCCTTCGCCATCTCCCGGCACTTATTTCGCTGCAGGGAGAGTTGCAGCTGGCTCTGCATAGAGCCCTGCACCTGTCAGCAGAGCTGGGAAGGTTTAGGGGTGCAGATATGTGCACCCAGATGGGTGCTCAGCCCTGAAGCAAGAGTACACGGTGGCGGTGTTGGACAGGGTGCGTGGCTGTCTCTGTGGGTCCCCTGTGGGGACATCTCACCCCAAACGTCCTGGCAAGGGAGGACTCAGTCCTCTTCACCCGTGAAGCCAGTGTCATTTATTGATAGTGTCCCCTTGAGGCAGGCAAGGGACTAAGCAGATGCGTGAGAAAGGCTCTGCAAAGCATAATAAAAGCAAGAGGAAAAGCCACACATAAAATGCCGAACGCCAGGAGTTAATGGGGGGCACCGAGGGTGTCATGGCTCTCTTCTCCGCCCTCAAAGGACCTCGAAAGAGCTCAGCATTGCAATCGTTTTACCCATGGCATGAAACCCAGGCATCTCTTGCTTGTTCCTAGGAAGACAAAGTGGCCCTGTTCCCCATCTGGCAAGGCTGGGTCCCTACCAGCACTGTTGGGAGGGTGGTGGCAGGCATGGAGCGGCAAGGCCTCCCCAGCCCCCCATTCCCATCCTCTCTGGAACGTCAATCAGGCACCTGCCAGCGCAGCCAATTCACTTCCATTTGGAAAATTAAAGAAATAAAATGAATCGTTTGCTTAATTTGAAAGGGTGGCAGGAAGCAAAGACGCCTTGGGCCCATGCCAGAGTGCGGAGGTCTGCTGCTTCTGGCTCGACTGCAGGATTTCGCTAGGGGAAACATCGGCCTCTTCCCCTCCTCTGCCTGCTGGACCAAACAGCCCCTGCCCCGGGGGCTGCAGGGGTTCCCACTCTGCTCCCACCAGTCCCTGTGCTCCAAAACTGGGCAGGGGTGGACAAGCACAGAGGTGCTGAGAGCAGCGATTCCCCCTGACAAACCACATCCGAGGACCACAGGGTCCAGTTGCCCTGGGAACTCTGCCCCATCACCAGCTGGGACCGCTTGGCATCACCATCTCCTCAGGGGCACTGAGGGTTTGGGCTCTGCGCCTTTGGGGTGCTGATCCCCAGGACCCACTGACACAGCACATGACAGAAGGAGGGAGAGAAGGTGGTGGTGAAAACGATAGTGAGGTGCAAGGTAAGCACCTCCAAAAATATCTTCTCTGTACATCCTCTGGGCTCAGTTCTAGAAATACCCTCCCTCCCCGCAATTTTCATTATTCTGGGGACTACAGGCAATACTTGCTATCGTCCCATGTCTCAGCTGCTCTCAGCTCTGGGGCAAACTTCTGATCACAGGCGCTGGCCTCGTCCGGGCTCTGCAGTCCCAGAGCCTTTGTGATCCGCTCCTGCTTTGTCCTGGGGAAGGGAGAAGGAGCCACCGTAAAAGCACCGTGCCCTCCAGTCGCCTCTCTGAGACAGGACTGGACACCGGGCTGTGTCCTTCCCCCTCCGCAACGTGCCTTCCTCACTTGCAAGATGCAAACACCATCTCTCATTGCTTTTTTCCTCTTCCTCCCCCCTGCTCCCAACCAAGGCGAATCCCCAAATCCCAGCTCTTTCCTGCCAAAGACACGTGCACCTGCAGAGCAGCTGGTGCCAACATCCAGAGCAGAGCCAAGCACAACAAACGGGCTAAAGAGCCCTCACTGCAAAGAGACCAGCTTACAAAAACAACCGTATTTCACCCAAACTCTATTAAACTGTCCTGGGTTATTGCTCCATTTCCTTTCCCACCACTGAGGATCAAATGAGATTTCTGTGGCTGCACAGAGATGCTCACACGTCTTCCCTTCAGCTGCCCCTTCTGTGCTCCGCACGGGGTGAAACGCGCCATGGGGTGGCACAGCTTTGCATGCAAATAATTTCCTCTGAACAATGACTTCTTCACATTGGGAAAAATATAACCGGGAGCATGTTCCCGTGCTCGGTTATCCGATGGGGCACCCAAACCCTTTGCAAGAGCCCAAGAGAGTCCTGCAACCTGAGGTCTCCTTACAAAGCCCGAACAATGGGGTTACACAGGCTTCAAAGCCAAAGGGACTAGTGTGATGGTGATACCAACTAGCAAGGCCCTGTATCCTGACACTTTTCACCAGAGGGTGCCTGCAAGCTCCGACCCCACTCTTTCTGTGGCAATTAATACAATGAGGCATTAACCGAGGAACAGGGCACCGCACTCTTCCCCTTCCCTGTGAGCATCCCTCCCATTTTACCTTCAAGCTTCTGGGTTTTCGTCTGGTAGACTTTGAAAGTCAGCTGCAAAGTAGACTCCTTGTTTACAAGTCAGAGGATTTAAAAGCTGCACAGGAGATTCGGGGCACGGCTCCCATTAATTTCACCAAGTTTCACACATCTAAGTCTCAGCCATCAGTTTCTAACAGAAAAGAGGCTTGCTTCAAGGCAAAAAATAGCCGAGAAAAATGAACTCCATTTCCACAGGCTTTTCGAAATAGAAGTATCTTAAATGCAACAGTTCTTGCAGGCACTCGGCAGGCTTTGCAAATAGATAAGGGCGTTTGGAAACTAAAATCATGAAAATTTCTGCTGCCTGTCTTGTCCCACAGTATCTGCGCACACACAGACACACCCCAGCTCAGCCATCAGCAGTGTCTGGAGAGGAAACGCAGAGAAAAAGTCCAAGAAGTTTAATGAACTGTCACAGCTTAACAAACTAATCCCTGCTTATGCTCACCTCATCCCAGATGAGAGGCTGGGAAAAAACAAGTGTGCAACATAAGGCAGCTATCTCTTATCTGCTTCGTTGTATGGGCAGATGATTGAGCGGAGACTCCAAGGTCACGGCAAGGCACCTCTTGCTCCTCCGCAATGCATGGCCAGAACTGAGCAAATACCTTGCAATAATTTCCCATGAAAAGTGTGCATCTGTCTTCCAGAAATACTTCAGCTAAAGGTAAGAAATATGCATGACAGTAGCACGGCTGACAAAATGCTCACAAAAAGATGGCTTTGAACTTGGATATATACATGCATTTGGCAGATTGGGTACTAAAAGACAGTCCTCACCCCAGTGCTATTCGTTCATGGCACCGGAATTGTCCTCTGCAGAGAGCAGGGCCACAGCTGAGCAAGCAAAGATGGAGGCAGAGCAAAAGGACAAAAAAGAGGAGGTGTTTTCCTCCTGCTTGCACTGAGCCCCAGAAAGATTTTGCAAATGTTTTGAGGAGAATGCAATGTCCCCAGAAAAACCTAAAGCAGGAGCCAACAGCACATGAGCTGCCCTTCCTGAAGCTGCAGGGACCCCAGCACCTTCATCCCAGCATCCTCGTCCTTGGGAGACAGGGCTGGGCACCTCACCGTCAGCCAGAAACAACAACACAAGGCAGGTTCCTGCTGCCGAAAATGCTGGGTGAGCTGCTCCTGAGCAACATAAACACTTGCTGGCAGGAGGCACTGGGTAAATAACTTGCAGCAGTGCAAACAACAGCAAGTAGCATTTTCTTCGTAAAGCAGCACCCAGGCTTTCAATCAAAGCTCAGGGCTATATTTTCTTAGGCCCTTTACCAAGCTATGAAAAGGCTTTACCTCTCCCGTCTTCCTTATAAATACACGCACACGCAGAGCAAGCTTCTTATCCCCAAAATCCTTCCCCTCTACACGAACTGCCTCCTGGCAATTCCTGGAGCAGAAAAGGGAGAAACTCACTGTGTGAAATATCAACTACTCCTGACCAGCAGCTCTGATCTTCATAAAAGCCAGTGCCTGAACGCAGCATCATATTCTCATAACGTGGGCAATGTTACAGAGATACCTGCAGGACAGCTGGTACCAAACTGGAAATGACTGCAATGATGCCAGGACGTACATTTAGCTAAGCAACAAAGCCTGGGTGCAGATGCTAAATCAGCTGGTAATCCTGTATTTCAGGAAGAAGGTGGGGGTTGTTTGGGTTTTTTTTTTTGCATCTAGGTAATGCTTTTCTGATACTGCAAAGAAAATCCTGGTTCCAGCTGATGCTGGCTTGCTCTAAAGTAGTGGAAATACCAGCTATGTTGTCAGTCTGTCTCACAGGGATGACATGTTGTCTCCCCTTTCTGTACAAATTTCTAGTAATAGGTTAAAAATTTTCCAGGAAAAATAAAGTGCAAAAAACAGCAAAAAAGGCAGGCTCTGGGGAAGTCGGTGGTGGTCCCCAGGGGAGTAGTGAGGAGGTAGGAGGTTAGGTCACAAAGCACAGACTTGCTTTTCATGGCTTCTCAAGAATACCTCCAGTGGCTTTGGCTCAGACGCCCATCACTGCTAACACAACACCCCGAAGAAATGATTCTCTGCAGGAAAGCAAACGGGGCAACAGGATCTGCTGCCAAACCCTTACGTCTCACAGGGAGAGAGAAGGGAAAGCAAGAGGAAATGAAAAACAAATCCCAGAGCTGGGGATGTGCCAAGGGGCGGCTGCGGCATGGTGTTATCTTTGTGGGTAGGGTGGGCTCCGCGGGAGTCATCACAGGAGAGGGGATTAAGTGCTCGCATTCAGACAAGCGGACATGCCTCCATAAAGGCAGGGGGAAAGGGGAAGCTGCTCTGAAAACCAACAGGAGGGTAGGTCTCACTGGAATGGTTTTATCCCTGTGGGTTGCATGGTTGGCCAAAGCTCTGGTGGGACCTGGAGAAGATGAACACTTTGGTGGTCTCCCTGGCTGGACTCTGCCGGCCAGGCTTCCCATGAAGGAGACAACCCCATGCCATGGGACGATGCCCACCTGGTCTTGTGCAGCCAGCCTAGGAAGAGTGAAGGAGGTGCACATGGAGGAAGGAAGAAAAAAGGAAGGGGATAGCATTAAAACAAATCAGATGAGATGTGGCTATGTAGATACTTTTTTAAACCTACCCAAATGAGAAGCCACAAGTAACCAGGTCCACACACACTCATTAATCATCCATTAATGAAAGGGCTGCATATAGCAGAGTCCCATCTTCTACCACTACAATATTTTTCAGCCATTTCTCGTTCCCATTCCAATTTTATTCCAAGAAATTTCTCCAAAAGCTAACACCCAAGAGCTGTGCTTTAATTTCTCTTTTCCTTCCTTTCAACTGAAGCTTTAAAAGAAACAAACACAAGCAGAAGCAGCTCCACAGCAAGTTTCCATCTAGTCCTTTCTCCATGTAGGACTTGCTGCGCACCGATGAAAGCCCAGAGCCCCTTTGGAAAGTCACACGTAGCTTCTCTCTCTAGCTCTGCCCACAAAAGCACGTTCAAACCTCTAACCTTTTTTATTCCAGGCAAATAATTTGCAAATCCAGCCCAAGCTCCCTAGAATGCATTATGTCTCTCTCACTATTTGCTAAAGAGCGTCAATGGGCCAGCAAGACTCTTGCAAAAGTATCTGGTTTTCCCCCATAACCTCCACGTCTGACTGCCTCTCATGCTGTGGATAAGGCACCTAAAGAATCATTCTGTGTCAGTGCTAGTATGCTTATGTTGTAGGGTATGAGTATCTATACTGCCCTTTTCTCATTTCAGAAAAACAGCTTGCTTTCTGGATTCAGTAATAATTTCAGCAAAACCACAGTCATGAGAGATGCAGTTTTGGAAGAAGCAAGCAACTCATCACTCCACTATTTGTGAAACTTTAAAAATACACATACAAACATAAAAATACCCCACCCCCCCCACCCCGCTCATACACATACCACCTTATTTGATCAGACCTCATAAAAACCAGATGCTATCTTGGAAACTAACTTCCTTGGGAAAATAAACTGCCTGTAGTAAATCCCAGGGCCAGCATGGGCAGCTGCCCCGGCGCGCTGTCTGCTTGTCACTTTGCAGAGTCTCAGGACAAACAGGACAGCATTAAAGCTCTCTACAAAGCAGGAAAAAACAGAGAGAAGCCATGAAAATCTCACAGCATCCGCTAGCAGGGAATTGGGTTTGGTGCTGGGGTTTTGGGGTGATGGAGGCAGCCATGCAAATAAAAAAAAACCCACAACCCATAGATGTCAGCAGGTTGTCAGTGTCTCGGAGGCATTGCCATAAAATCCTCACGCAGCGAAGGGCTTGCTGGTCGGCAGGAGGGCTGGCGAGAAAGAAAACAACACGCCGGGTGACAGCGGAGGCTCTGTGCAAGGAGGCTGTCAGCGCCCGGAGGTGGCAGAGCGTCTCCTGCTCCGCCAGCCCGACCTCCAGCGAACGACGCCGGAGCATGCAAGCAGGAGGGCAGCTATTGCATGTGGACTCAAAATTGTGTGGGGCTGCTCTCCTGCAGGCACGGAGTGCTGGTGGTCTTGCATAGCCCAGAGATGGTCGTATCATGCTGCCAACAGCCCGGCAAACAGCACTGGAGGGATGGAGGGTCAGCCCCGGTGCTCAGATGCTTGGTGAAGCTTCCCAAGCTCGCCGACGGAAATGAAAGTGCACTGAGCACGGAGGGATGCCTGTCCCGGATATTTGGTGCAAGGAAGAATGTGGAGTTCTTGGAGCGGGCACAGCCACCTGCAGCTGTGCAAACAACCCCACCGAGAAGGTGACTTACCTTGGCCCCTAGCTGAGATCGCAGAGCCCCGGCTTCCAAGAAGCCTTTTGCCTTACCCAAAGATGGGACAAGAAAAGCCGAGGGCTGTTTCTCAGTGGGAAGCTGCCATCTCACAGACCAGAGCATTAAACGAGCTGGCTCAGGTTAGGACTAAACACCGATAGCCACCATCAGCCTGACCCAGCCTAGCACACTGCAGTTGCTCCTTAGTTGTAGTTTATCCCTGAAATTGAGGAGAGTTTCTCTACCAGCAGAAAAACTGTGGGAGCAACTGCAGGCGAGAGGGCTTGCTGCACTGCTTGGGTCTCATCCCCCACAGCAGCATCACCCCAGCGCTGCAGCCCAAGATGGATTCCGCATCCAGTTGGACAGGCAGAAGCAATGCGAGGCCCTGATCCAGGAAAGCACATGTTGATCCGTCAGCACCCAAGTACTCCTGAGCTCTGTCATCGAGAAGAAACTGAATTCAGATGGTGAGAGAGGGAGGAATGGAGAATGATCTCCACCAGATCCAGGGGGAATCGGATGCCCCGGGACAGGCAGGCCGGAGGTCACACAGGAAAACGCCACGTTGGAACCTGGATGTGACCCCGAGCGTAGTAGGTCCCAGTCCAGTCCCCAAAAGACCATCCCTTGTGCTGCTGGCAGGACAGGAGAGAAAGGGCTGGCCAGTGATTTGGGAGGCACGGGCCATGCTCCTAGCTCCACCACAGCTTCCCACTCCAGCTCCGGAGGTGCAGAGCCCAAGAAGTGAGAAGGTGTTCCCAGTTCTGCCCTCTCCACCTCCAAACACAGGGAAAATACTAGTTTTCTCCTATTTTGCCTCCTCAGACTACCTATGCACGGACAATAGATGGAGTCTGTAGACCCTACAGTAAATAAAGATGGAAGGGGTTTTAATCCCACAATTCCACATGTTTTTTGGAGGTGAGGGTGAGGAGGAGGAGGGGGGACCCCACACAACCTCAAAATTTTTGTTTCCCCAGGCTCCCTCAGCCTGTTTCCTTCCAAGTTTTTGTGTTACTTCAACCAACTTTTATTTTTAGAAAAATAAACCAGAACAAATGGCAATAAATACAGTCGGACTTAGCGGGAAATTTCTGGGAGAGCTCTGGATCCTGGTGGCCATCTCCTGACACTGCTGAAACCCTGGGGCCCATTTCTTCCCAGTGGGAGATAAGGACTACAGTGGGAGATGTGGACCACGGTGGCAGCCCTGCCAGGTGACCCTGCTGCCCTGGCCAGGGAGCAGTTCGTCCAGCCCCAGCTGGGAAGGAGCTCTCCCAAAGCTCCTGGGCTCGGTGTGACTTTTCACCACATGCAGCTATTGGATCCAGATGGGAAGAGGAGATGAAGAGCCACAGGGCTGCCACAGAGCAGCCACAGCAATGAGGCCACGGGGTATTGTGGCTTGACCCTGGGGACGGAGCCTGGTCTGGTGGCAGCAGAAACTGCTGGCTGCAGCAGGCTGGGCAGATGGGGGGTTCCCTCCCCAATATCCCTGGGAGGGAAGAGGGATGCTGTGCTGTGCAACAGACTAGGATGAGTTCAGACTTTTCAGGGTTAGGAGCAGGGATGCTGTTGTATGACAAAGCACTAGTGTATCCAGAGTAAGTCAGTCCCTACAGCCACACAAAATCCTACTGCTCTGAGGGTACTCATACCACATGAGTACATCTATCATATTTTCCTATGCCTCAGCTTGGTCTCTAACCCCTGCCAACAGGAGCTAGCAATGGCTGGGAATCTCAGGCAACTAATGCCAACTGAAAAAAGCAGAATAAATATTCAAGTTAATCAGAAAAATAAAAATAAAACGTGCAACATGGTAGTTCCTGCCCGTCACTGGGAGCACCATCTTAAAACAATCCAACAACTAAGCTGTCACATGAAACACCAGCTGCAATCACACCAGCTTCTCTTCTCAAAGCCCTCCTACAAGCTTTGAGGACACCTTCCAATAAAAAGTGCACTAAAGGGTCTGCTCAAGATGATGGAAACCAGAAAACCCAAAACCCAAGAACACAAACTCTTTGCTCAACGGCAAACCAGGCCACAGGGATACAGCTGACCCACAAATGCAATACCAAGCAGCACACGAGCTGATGGTCATCCCTCGCTGACTACTGCAGCCTTGGCATGTCTTTACCTCACCTTCCATCTGTGATGGAGTCTCCTCATTTGTCTTCTCACCCTGGACTGTATAAAAGAAGTTTACAGAAAAAGACAAACACATCACAGCTACTACCTTGAGTCCACCCTACTGCCCACAGTTCAAGTGATAGCAAACACATATACGTCCTGAGCAGGGCACAACAAGTCAAAACAGCACAAAAGAGTTAGCCAGACCACACAGAAGGGAAATCAGCAGATAAAAAGACCAACCAAAAAAGCCATACTCCTAGGACGGGTTTCAGGAGATGATTCTGACAACCGGTATTTTATTCCAAAGCCAGGGATTGTCTCTTACCAGACAGGCTCTAGTTAGCCCTGCCCTGGTGCTGTATCTCCTTCATCACACCAGTTTGGAGTCATAGCAGTCCCCCAAAGTGACCCTCTGGGAGCCTCTCAAATTTGTCCTGGGCTGCGAAGATCCCACAGTGCTGTCTGTGGGACCACTCCATCCCGCTTCACCACTTCCAAGGAGGTGACATGCCACCTTGGCACTGGCAGAGTCACCTGAATCTGTTTTCAACACCTAAAAAAAACCCCAAACCAGCCCTTAACACAGCAAAGCAGAGAGTTAAATTCCCAATTACAGAATTGGAAACACAGTTATCCAAGAAAAAAAAAAAAAACAATTACAAAAAAAGCCAAAAACACAATTCCAGATTATATTTAACACTCAAATTCCCCCTTAATTGCTCCAGTGTCTCAGCCAGTTTGCAGGGGAGGAGTGGAGACTGGCAAATTAGCTCCCCCCAGGGCTGCTTCCCCCTGGGGAGCTTCCCCAATTTACATTCCCATTGTGTTCTTTAATTAGTACATTCCTACAGCTTTTCTGAGAGTCCCAACACTTCCAGGGCTGTGACAGTACTTTATAAATAATAAGTCGGAGGGAATATTCACACTACCCTGCTTCACTCCTCCCAGTGTCCCAGTCGGTGGCTGGCAGTTTTCACAGGGACCACACACAGCCTATAGCAGCCCACCACTGCCAGCCCCAGAGGTGGCTTTTGGTGGGGACCTCAATAACCTTCTTTCTGCTTCTTCTTCCCACCTTGCAAGCCTTGTATTTGGTGCCCAAATTTCCAGATGAGCTTCTCCCAGGCAAAGTGTTTGGACTTGATGGCATCCCCATAACATGGTCCCCGGGTTGATGAAAAGGGCTGGGAGGACACCTCGAGAGAAGGTGCCTGCAGCCCTTTGCCTGCTGGTGGCTGGGCAGGACGCTGCCCACAGGTGTTGCTGGCTCAGCCAGGCTTTGCGACTTGGGCATCCCAACCCCAGTATCAGCAAGCGTGCTGCTCCTCTGCACCAGGACCCAGGCAATACCCCATGATTTCTGGCATCCTAGTGAACTACTTCCATAGGGACCAAAAAAAAGGGGAAAATTTATTTAGTCTGCAGCACATCAGCCAGCCCTTGCCAGGAACAGGGGCTGGGCAGAGCCCAGGACCCCTCGCCACCCAGAGAAGTGGGAAAGCCTCCAGCACCTGCAGCCTCACAAGTTTCACCCAGATAACCCTAAAAACCAAATGGGAAAAAAGCCCAAAGTGAACAAAAGACAACTCAGCATGGCTGTGCATCAGAGGCTCCAACCCAACATTTTCCCAAGTCTCATTAGGGATGATTTATGAAGGCTGACACCATCGTTAACCTCTGATCACGTCCTCACTGCCTGCAGGGCATTTCGCAGCCTGCCCAGACTGTCCAGCAACAACATGGGGGGATGATTGCATTTTTATCTCCCCCATTAGCACAATTAGGTGCTTTGAAGGAGACCCATTGGATCACCTTACCTGGAGCAACCCAGCTGCTTCACCTGCCCTCGCTCTCGGGAAGTGCTCTGCACACAGCAGTGCCGCTTGTGCCCTGTGCTCGCACACACGTGTGGCACTGCCTGGCACAGGCGGTGGGCACTAATAACCTGCCATTTGCAACCCCATCTGGTTCTGACACGTCCATTATTCAAAGGCATTTGGCAAAGACCTTGGGCAACTCATTTGCAGAGTCCAGGTCAGTTCACAAGCTCATGAATTCCCAAACTATTCGTTGGTCATGCCTGTAGCCAAGCTATGAATAGGTTTTTGGCAAGTTTGAAAGGAGCTAGTGTTTTCTGAAAACACTTGCCTTCAGAGACTGCAAAAGCCTCCAGATTTCCATTCCAGTTTAGGATGCCCATCTAGCTCTCCCAGAGGCGGGAATAAGATGAAAACTTGACTTGTCTACAACTACAGAGATTTTAACAATTTCATGGGAGATCAAGTGACATCAGGGTCCCTAAGCCAGGGGCGCAAGTCTCACCTCACCATTCCCTGCCCACCCAGGGCTGGAAATAGGCCAGAGCAGAAGCAGCTTCTGGTCTGGGACCATCCCCAGTCCCTCCGCCCAGCCCCTCTGATCCTGCTTAAGGCAAGAGGGAGATAAAGGATGCAACCGTCTGCCTCTGCTTCCAGCCAAGCCCCAGCCCCAGAGTGATGCCCTGGGAGAACAGGCAGCAGCAGCTTTAGGAGCGCGCTCCTGACACTGCAGCTCCCGCATCAGGGTGATACACCAGCTGGAGCCCTGTGGGAGACCTGGAAAAAGCACACTCAACACCTTTATTTCCAGTCAACTCATATCATGCTTTCCTCTCCTTCGACCCACCAGAGGTGCAGCACATTGCAAAGTGTGGACCATTGGGATTTGCCGTCTCACACATGGAAAGACCCAGCAAGTTTTCCCCTCTCGCCCCACAGCTGAGGCTCCGCTCTTCTCCTCCCCAGCTGCCTCGCTTGGTGCAAAATCCCACCGAGGTTCGCTCAACCAGTGGGCAACCCTTTCCGGCTGCAAACAGCAGCCCACAAGGCTCCCTGAGATTAGGCAGCATCGCACACCCACTCAGAGGAGGAGCGGGAGGTGCAGGCGGGGGAATACGAGACGTTTGCTCAGAGACAGCTCTGTGCTTTTGGCAGGACTTGAGGGCATTTGTTTTGAAGCTGTGTTTACATGCCTTTGATCAGACGTGTTTAACTTTTCTGGTGCGTGACAACAGCAAAACAAGTTTGATACAAGGATAATGAAACACATTGTGCGCCTGAACGTGTAAACGGCTATAACAAGGCTGCGCACATCAGTAACTCAAACTGGGGGTGGTGGAGGGGGGTGTGTGTGCAAAGACAGGGAGATGCATGACGACGATGCCAACAAGTTAAACATTAAAAAAAATAAGCACTAACACAGCAACAACAGCTCAGTCTCAGCTGCTGGAGTTGGCCAAGTGGAGTCTGCCCTGAGCCCGGTGCAGAAGTAAAACTCCTTCCAGCATCGTGGGGAGCTTTTCCTTAGCAGCTAAACAGGGCAGGAGCATCGTGGCTTGGGAAGGCTCAGGGCTTGCTCACAGCAGCACCCCAGGGCACCCATGTGGAACAGCCCATGCCCTTCCCAACCTCCGAGGTTTATCAGCAACTGTCAAAATCAGAGCAATCTTTTAAGAAATACGAGCACAAGATCGGAGAGCAAAAGGGAAAGGCAGCTTTCAGAGATGCTCCTAAAATAACTGCTCTCCGAAACGCTATGGCACACCTGGCACAATTACCAAGGACGTACTTGCATATGTTTAGACCAACTGGACCACTAAACACCCTGCCGTCATTTCAAGCATCGCAAGACGATAAGAGCTCTCTCCCAGCACGCCAGGGAAATGCAGAGCACTGCCGGCATCCTTTCAGCACGGGAGCCACGCACACAGCCATAAGCTGGGAAACATTTCCAGGCGCTGCAATGTGAACAGCCATGCGTTGAACTGCTAACGCAGTCCTTGGCATGGGGCAAAGCCTCAGCACAGACCAGGGGCTGCTCCCACAGAGCGGTTTGGATGCAATAATCCTATTTTGGAGGTTAAAGGAGATGTGGAGGAGCGTGGGTGCTCCAACTTCTGCTAGAGAGCAAACCCAAGCATATTTAATTTACTAGTGCAAATACTAGCAGAGAGACTTTATAATACAATCCCATGCTGACCATGCTTCAAGATGAGAGATGCCACCATCTCTCTGTGCTTAGCGCAGCAAATGAGTGGAGCATGTTGGCACAAGAGGTTTCCTAATGGCATGCCACCTCACTATGAAACCTGTCAAGCCGATGCAGGCTTAAGCAGTGGATCTTAGTTGGCAATAGAGGGGGAAGTGAATACTCAGCTGTGATAAATATTTAACGTGCTTTTAGTCCTGAAGAAGTGTAGCACTGAGGCCATCATCCTGTAAGTGAAAACCAAGGCTGATTAATGGGGGAAGGTACTCCCATTTATGGGAGTTAAGGATCAATCCCAATTCTCAGCTATTTGTTGAATCTTTAATGCTCTTTTTCAAGAGCAGAGTTCTTTGGTGAAGGGCAGCATCCTAATAAGGCTGCTTTAACTGCACGGATGTTAAGGGGGTATAAATAAAACACCCCTGTGAAAAATAAATAATGAGATGAAAAAGGAAGGTTTCATGTGATCACTGCATTTGGCTGGCTCAGAAAAAAGAGTTTTGAGGTCTTCTCTCTTCTTTGGAGGATGGGTTTACTTCTTTCAGAGCTTGTCCTGTTATCTCAGAGCTGAATCCATGGTTACCACCCAGACCCTCCTCTCTGCCAGGCCAGAGACAAGCTGCTGCTTTGGGGAGGACAGAGTGCTAGTACCAACCCAACAGCCCATGTTTGATCTTTCCACATCCTTCACTCCACGCTAGAAAGGTCTCCACCTTCTTCACACCTCAGTCCTCTTCTTAGACCCACAGTTTCACCATCTTATGCTCTGCCTCTTCCCTCACTGAGCAAGGTGGCTCCATACCACCTCTCATCTCACCAGCCAAAACAAATCCCCTGCCTCTGCAGTTATATCAGCATCAATCACATCCCCTCTCTCGTGCTCTCAAACACCCCCCTTCACTTCTCCTTTTTCCAGAGCACCCAGGGTGAATAGACAGCCTGCATTTGCAAGGCATTTCCCAGGGGTGCATCAAGGACAGCATCCCTCTTTGTCCCTTTTGGGTCTTCCATCATATCAACCTCCCCAATCTCCCTGCTCCCACACTCGCTTCCCCTAATAACCCCCCTTTTGCTTTTCTCTTCCTCACCATCCAGTAGAACCACCCTTGCAGCCTGCAAACAAAGCCCTCCTTGCACATCTCTGCTCGCTGGCCGTCCCTCCCTTGCCGGCAAGCAGCACAGAAGCAAGACCACAGATGTGAGCTTTGCAACAAAGATAAAGAGCCACATATTCTTGCCACCCCTCTCCATCTACCCGTGCCTTTCCAGTTGTATTACGCCTTATGTTGTTTCTTGTCTGAACCTAAACACCAGCTCCTTCCAGGCCATGCTGCTCCCCTCGCCTGCGCCCTGTACTGGGGACAATGAGGCCAACGGAGGAATGAAAGGGAGGGGATGAAAAGTAAGCCAGGAAAGGTGACAGCAAGAGGCAGTGAGGGAGACAGTATGTTCACAGCAGGGGAGATCAAAGACGCCAGAGCCAAGCACAGGTTCCCACAAACGAGGGGGGCTGGCAGATTCCTGCGGAGCCACTCTGCTCCATCAAACCATCAGCTGGAATGGAGTCGGTTGTTTGAGCTGAAAAAGGACGCCAGCTTCTCCCTGAGGTGAAGACAACTAGGATGAGAAGGCAATGCCACCCCCAGGCAGGAGCCCAGAGCCTCGCTGGCCCCCAAAGCCCTTCCTCCTCCTCCAAACCGCAAGGGGACAAAACCTTCAAAATCCCTTCTGTTCCTCCAACCCTGGATCTGCTCTGATGGTCCTTAGAGGCCCATCCACCCCCAAACTGAGACTGACCCTAAAGCAGGCAGCATGGCTGGACAACCTCTCCCCAGGGCTGCAAGGGCACAGGCTGGAAAAGCAGGGCAGAGGGCTGTCCCCTCCCACCCCTGCACACACACCATACATCCCTCCCCACTCCCACCCGCCAGGCTGGACCACTCCTCACTGACCAGGCACCAGGATCCATCAGCGTCTCTCCCCTCACAAGCTGTCTCCACTGTAATTGTCTTTCCTCATCCACCACAGTAAACAGGGATTAGGAGTAAAGATACCAGGCTAAGACTTTGCTGCAGATTAACGTGCACATTGTCCTCAGTGACAACACAAGTGCCAGACGTCCGTCCCTGCCCTGTGACAGGCCTCAAACATGCTTCCCTACGTTGTCATAAGACTTTCAGAGATATGCTGTGAGACACGCTCATCTGCCCAACCTTAGCAAGTTGTCCCAGGCCCTCCTTCAGCTCCCAGCAAAAAAGCAAGGAAGCAGAAGTATTCTTGTGTGTCCCTGGAAGCTGGCAGAGACAGAAACTGCTATGCAACCTGCTGGCATTAGGGGAATGATCAGCACCAGAGAACCAGGCGCATCCTGAGGGGGACAGCATTACACCTGATGCCCCCATGGGACTTTGCATACCCACTGCCAAGCGGCACAGACAGATTCACCATGTGGCAATGCCAAGTGGAGGAAGGACGTTCCCAGCCCAGGGAAGGCACAACGTAGTCTGCAGCCAAACTGCCCAGGTGCTCTGGCTTCTCGCCCCCAACCAGGAGACCCTTTGGCAGAGCCACACGCTTAGGAAGACAATGCCTGTGCAAGCGTTAGAGACAGGGCTGCTTTTGTTTACAGGTCGCTGGCAATGGTGCTGCGCACCCCACATCCTCCCCCAGCCAGGAGTGAGCTCCAAGAAAGGAAATTACACGAGCCAGAAGGTTTGATGGAATGAGCCCATTGGGCGGCTTGAAGATAGCTATTAATGGAGAGCTTTCTCTAATTGCTTTTGTATAATCTGGGGCTGCTAGGCGGAACTGGGTAATAAATGAAATCCAATTACATTTTCTCTCAGTATTTATTTTATTAAGTAGAATTCATCAGCTGATGAAGGGCCCCTCGAGGTAATGGCTCATGACCTAGTGGAAGGCACTGTTTTTATTATTATTATTTTCCCCACTTGGGGAAGCAGATAATTCAGTTCCCTAGTAAATGCAGACTGCTCCCCCTGCATCCTGGCAAGAGTGACAAGTCCGAGGGCAAGGGGGGGATACCGCAGGGTGCCCAGCACCCACATTGTCCTTCCAGGCAGGATCCCTGCTCTGACTGCTGGAGTCCTAATGAGCACAATGGGTAATTGAACCTCAGCTTCAGAGTGCCCGCCAAAATGGAGATGGATCTACAGCGTGCAGCTTGCATAGCATGCTCCAGAGGGCTGCAGCAGGGATTAGTCCCATGAGGGATGCAGCAAGAACCAGTCTCAGTCTGTGTCTGCTCCCCTGAAGGCTGTAGATTTTGATGCCAGCATTGTTTCCCTAGGATGGGTCTCAGACTTTTGGTCCAGTACAGGACTATGACTGAACAGGCTGTGAACACCAGCGACTTGGATCCATCACACCCAGCCCTGCACCTCAGTGGATCCATAAGGATCAGCCTCGCACCGCTCTGCAACATGAGTGCACCACCACCACCACTTACTGCTGTTTTGAGACCCAGTTGCTGGTGGGACACACACAGTTGCTTCCATGAACGCTGCCCAGCAAGGCCACCAAAAGCACTGGTCTCGCACAGAGGTGCCCAGCTGAGCCGTGTGCCACCATTCGCACGGCGGTGCCAGAAGGAAAGGCATGCCAAGGATGGCCGGTGCTGGCATTGCTGCCGGGTGCTCCAGCTGCCAAGCAGGGTTTGCTGGAAGCCATGGCACCGCTGGAGCACAGATCGCAGGCCCTGGCACACCGTGCCTTCTCTGGGGTGTGAGTGGCACCAAAACCCAGTGTGGGTCAGGAGGGGTTGCTCCGAGTGTACCCATCTGAGCTCCAGCCAGCATCCCTGTGGAGCAGCTGTGGGCCACAATGGCCCACCAAGCCCCTTCCTCCTCCCTCCACATCAAAAAGCAGCAATGGGGTTGGGGTTTACCAGGTACTTCTGGGGTCTAGTGCAGCATCGCTGCCCTTTTGCTGGAGCCTACAGTGAGGGCTCCTCTGGCATGAGGAGGATACCTCAGGGATCTTGTGATGGGCTGCTGTGCTTTTCACCATCCTTCTTCCCATCCAGATATTGACCGACGTTCACCCCTCGTTCCCAAACCCAGCGCTGACAGCCACGGCCCGCCCAGCTTTCACTACCATCTTGTCATACAAGCAATTTATCACCCGCCAGTGAGCACTCGTTACAGATGACAGACTCCAGTGTCCATTAATTAATGGGAAATACTTAGAGAGGCATATACACACGCACAAATCTGTCTGAGCGGTTTCCTACGGCATTCACCACGGGTGTATCCACGCACTGCAATAGCGAGCACAGGCTCCGGGAGCTGCAGCAGAGGTAGCCAACAGCAGCCACACTCAAAACAAAGATGAATCAATACTACGGGGGAAAAAAACAGACATGGAGGTGGTAGAGAAGCATGGTTTTATTCCTGAATTAATAAGAAACTACTCAGTTTAAGGGACAAAAAAAGGATGATGGTTCAAGAACAGGGGGGCAAGCAAGCCATGTCCCAGCTGCCGAGGCTTTGGGGTGAAGGTTACTCCTTCAGACACTTCCAAAGGGCTTGCATGCTCTCCTGCTACAGAAACAGCTAACGCTTTGCCTAACCTTGCACAGGGGATGAGGCGTTGTTGGCTGCTGTCTCCCCCAAGCCCTCCAAGGGTTTGGGGAGGCACAATAAACCCAGTCCCCTGGCATGGGAGCAAATCCAGGAGCGCAGGAGCTGCCCCTCCACAGCATTACACATCCCAGCCACCAGCTTAGCAGCACCAAACGAACACCTGTCAGTGCCTGAGCCTTCACACCGCTGGGTGAACTAAAAATAAACGAAGTATGGGTTTGCAGCAAGTCGGCACCGGGGTTTAAGAAGTGCCACATTTTGCTGCTTTGCTGCAGAACCCAGGCACAGAGGGTGAGGAAAAAGGGTTTCAGAGGGATCTTCTGAAAGTCAGCTGGCTTTTTAATTTGGGAAGAAAACCTAAAACTGGTTTGAAAGGAGATCTAAACATCATGTCAAAATCCAGCGCTTGATCTTTTTCACAAGTGGGCTTTCACTTTCTTCTGCTGAGGCTATTTGCCAAGCACAACACAAGCTATTCACGTTGATCCAAAACTATTTTTCACCAAATAAGCCATTCATCTGAAATCTTTCTGCCCAGCTCTGCTGTAGGAGAAGCTATCTGCTCACAGCAGCCCACGATTTATGCTCAAATGAGCATTTGTGACTAACAGACAGACTAGATTCATAGTGAAATGCATCATCAATAAATCAGTCAATCACTTCTCCTGCCCTCAGCACAGGGCTGAAGTCTCGAGTAACTACTCAGCACTTTGTCAACCTTTACTCCAGCAAAGTCTGGGTAAGAGACCTCAGGATTTAGCCTATTGATTGCTTACTATTGTTTGCGATGCCCTGCATGCGTTAGACATGCTCCCTTCAAGCAAGATTAAATACCTGGCTTATGGCATTGGGATTCAAGGGAAATTATCTTTTACGAGCACAAGAACAGACAAGTGAAATTGCCTTGTTCAATCTGGTCCATCGTGGTGCAAAGGCAACCTGAAGCCCCTCCATCTTGCGACCATGGAGGGCAGCACATGGCAGTACTGGCTCTCCCTAGGGCTGGTGCAGTGGGCCCCAAGGCTGTAGCACATTTCTGCTAGTTAAATGCAATTTTGGCCATGGCTCCAGAGCCTCTGCGGCTCTCAGCTCCTCCCGTAGTGTTTTGTTGCAAGAACAATACAGTGACAGCTCCCCAGCAGCTTTGAGTAGCACCTCCAGCCCAAAGGCAGCCTTAATACCTCCACCGATCTCAAGCCTTTCAGTTTTTACATTTGTTTGAAGTTAAGCTGATCTAACTTGGGTGAGTGGGTGCAGACGAAGTCGCTCAAACAAAGCCGAAGCATGTCGCAGCAGGGCTGCCACAGACACTTGCCAGCAAAGCGGACACCCCTCTGCCCAAGAGCCAATGCTTGTCCCCCACACACTGTCATGTATATTGAATGTATTAATATAGACAGATAGGCAAGTCTGGGACACATCCTCCCCATGCAACCATAAAATAAGGAAATACAGCAACCATTTGCAAGGCAGAATACCTCTTATTAACCCTCTGAATGCTGCCCAGCACCTCCCTCCCTCTACCAAGGATGCAGAAAAATTGGTGCCACTAGCCTTCAGCCTCCAGATTCACGCCTGATGTCTAAATGAATCCAGGAGATGACCCAACTGTCCTTACAGCACATAGGTAGAGTGCTGAAAACCAACCCAAGAAAATAAGACTGCAAATAACTTTCTCATGGGCGTCATGGTGCTCCCAGGATTTGCCCAGAGCAGCCCCAACTCCAGGACCACTGGTGCCATGGTTGGGATGACAACAAGACCTCAGATAATCTAAGATGAGAGTTTGCCGCTTCCCACCTCTGGGAAGCTGGATCTGTTTGCTCTCTATGGTACAGGTCATTTCAGGGTTTTACTGATCGCTGGTGAGGAGGTAAGTACAGGGACATCACCACCTCCCCAAGCACCCCTGCCATGGGCTGAACATTGCTAGGGATGAAGGGTGCTCAGAAGGAAGGTAAAGTTTCACTTTCTAAGGATGCTTCTCCCTGCTGACAGCACCCAGCACACAGGGAAAAACCTTCAGCAACTAAAAACCTGCAATTTGCCCAGCAAAAAGCAGCCTGCAGAAGCACCTCGCAGCTTTGGGGAGGTGGGGGGTGGTGGAGAAAATCAAGGATTTGCAGCATCCAAACTCAGACCATCAGCTGCTCTCCCGACCCTGCAGCATGCCCATGCGCTGGAGATGGCACACTGATTCCCAGGCTTCACCCACGCATCCCGCTGCAAGGCAGGCTGATTTCTGACGCTCGTCCCGCCTCCTGCCTTGTTTTATTTCTGCCTGGTGCCCGACCTCCCCCTCTCTTCTGGGTACTTTTCCTGCTGCCGTTTGTTCCTGTCCTTTACAGCTCTGCCTGCTGTCACTCGCGTAACCTTGCCTCTTTGGTAATTTGTGGCAATAAAATGTCACTGTGGGGAAAAAATACAGTGTCACAGCGGCATATAAATCTCTGATCCACAAATTGTACTGCCCCTACGTGCATGCCCCTCTTTTCTGATGTAAAGTGCAACAATTTAGGGCAAGAGGAAATAAAAAAGAGGTGGTAATATGTGATCTTACTGAAGGGCAGCACTGAGCCGTCCTCGTTAGGGGCTGTAACAAACCCTGAGGGGCTGGTACGTGCTGTAAATTGCCCTGGAGACATGGGGCCTCAGTGCAGGCTTCCTAGAGCTATCAAGGGCTTAAAAAGCATCATTCTAAAGGGAAAAATAATACAATAGACATTGCTAAGGGGTGCCATCAGCGCTGCAGTCTCCCTCCCCTATGAAGAGCCTCATTGGCGATGAGCAAACATGACCGTGGGAGCACCACAGCCATAGAAGGGATCCAGGCATGTGCATTCGAGTCCCTCACTCATCTTGCCGCCCAGATGTGGGATCCTGCCCATCTCCGTCGCAGCTGAACAGCTTCTCCAGTGCATCCCCACCAGCACCTGCTCCCCTTGGGCATTAAGAGGGACCATGAGGAGGCAGGTCTGCACTTTCCCCTCCTCCACCTGATGCAGCAGGTTCCTGCTTTACACAGCTATATGCCCACTTCTGGGCTCACAACGGTTCCCCATGGCTCAGAGCCAGGACTCAGTGGGGCAGCTCCCACCCCAAGCAAACGCATCCCATATTTGTGGGCCCATGATCCCCAGCTCTACTGCACAGAGATTGGGCATCCACCACTGTGGTCCTCGAGGAGCCATGAGATCTGCGGCATCCATGACACCACCTAAATGGTATCAGAGGGAGTACAGTCCCTCTTGCTGATGGTTATTTCATTAATTGGAAAACGTTGCTTGCCTCCACCAGAGCCCTCATTTATTGAATGATCATCTCAGCCACACTGCAGCTCAGCATCCTGAGCCAGCTGTAAAAAGTCATCTCCAGAACTACTGCTGTCTCACTCCCGAGCCACGGCTCCTGTGCCAGACCCAGCAGACAGACCCTCTCCCACACCCATGGTCTTCAGCACGTTGGGGTCTCATCCACTACCCATCACACAGAACAGCAACAAGTCTTGCATTAAAGCCTTCTCCTGACATTGACATCTTTCTTGACATCTATGGCCCACCTGAGCAGCTAAATAACACTCCTGTGAATATAAACAAGCGGGGGAAAGTGCACTCACTAGACAGATAGCTTGGGGAAGTGTCATCACCCATTGGAAGCTCATATGTGGTTTTGTAACAAAGGTATTTGCTTCCTGCCTTGCCCATTCGTCAGGGGAATATATGAGCAAAGCTAAGCAGCAGCCTGGAGACAGACTAAAACCAAGCAGAGAGCAAGGGATGATTGGAGCGCTCTGCAGGAGCCGTGCAGATAAACACATTATGAGCACCCTGGGGAGGAGAAATCTCCATACCACTATCCTGCACCTGATCAAGACGACTTGTTAAAAAACACAAAAAATCTCAAGTCTTGGTCCCCAAACCTGTCCATGTACAGCTCCTTCCCTCCTGCAGCCACAATCCACAAAAGCCTGAAAAAAAATCACTTATTGTGAAACCTCCAGCCCATTGCCATGGTGTTGTGCAGAGCTTGAGCATAGGGACACCCACTCTGTGCCAGCGTGGGTCATGGCAGGCAGCGAGCCCCGCATGAGCCAGCTGCCTGCCCTGGCAGCAAAGGGAGCCAATGGCACGCTGGGCTGCAGGAGCAGCAGCACAGCCAGCAGCTCACACAGCACTCTGACCACATCAAGTCATTGCTACCAGTTTTGGGAGAGCCCCAAGACAAGACATATGTTGACTACCTGCAGCAAATTCAGCAGGGGCCACCGAGATGGCCAGGGGAGTTGTTGAGAAGACTGAGTCAGGCTCTTTGCAGCAACAAAGAGCAAGAGGATGAGCAACAGTGGGCAGTAGCTCAAACAAAAAGTTCCCACTGGGTACAAGGAGAAACTTTTCCTACCTCCGAGATCCCACCAGCACTGGAACAGTGTCCCAAACAGTCTATGCTCTTTCCATACAGAGAGGCTTTCAGGAGCAGGCTGGATAAAGCCCTGAACAGCCATGTCCAATCTCAGTCTCCTGCTGAGCGCAGAGTCTCTGCTGGACTTGAGACCTCTGAGGTCCCTTCCAAACTGGATGGTTTTGCAAGTCGGTCGTGAAAAAATGTGGCTGCAATGTCACATGAGGTCACTGCTTCCTAGGGTCATAACTGAGGGAAAACCAGCACAGCATCTTTAAGAACAATGCTCAGAGCTAGGCAGAATGAAGCCTTTGCCCTTCTCCCATTCCCAGTTTCATGACTACTGTGACAGAGCAACGTATGGAAGGAAATGAAGGCAACTCTACCATATAAGCACAAGCACTCCTCCACTCCAGGAACTGAATCTGGAGTTGGTAACCCATTTCATCCCACCCTTCCCACGAGCCTCTCAAAAACCATACACTCAATGAAGATGTTTGTGCACACACACTGCAAGATCTGTGCTAGCTTGGCCTGAGGAACCACTCCAAAAATGCAGTTTGCATGGTTGGTACTGATTCAGCTGTCCTTGACGGCATCTGATGAAGGGGGAAAACTCATGAGACGCAACTCACGTTGCTGCTTTGGAGGTTTAGGGTGAAGAGTAGGAAAAATCACTTTGCTGGAAGAGTGGCACAGCTGAAGGTCGGGTACCCCAGGAGATGGGGGATGTCCATGCTTAGCTGAACACTCAGCTAAACAGCCACACTGATCTGAGGCAGCGTTGGTGGCAGTTCTGCTCTGGAGACCTCTGAGATCCCTGTGGGTCTATGAAGATGCAAGAACAAGATGAGAGATCTCTGGTCAAACCTTATCTTGGTCACCGATTCCACGAGCACCTAGAAGACCTCTCAGCCACTTCATTCTTCCCATCTAAAAAACGAGGCCCTACTTGGGAAGAAGGACAAAGCCCATGTAGAAGCAGTACCGCTGTGGGCTGTGCCTGGAGGGGATGCACATAAGCTTAAGGTAGAACGGATTCCTTCAGACTCAAACACTGCTAAACACTCAAAAACTGCATAACCAAGTGACAGCAGCAGAGCTTTGGCAAGACATCTGTCCATCTATAAATAGAGCTCAACCGTGTGTCCTTATCGCAGGGCTTTGATGTGTTTGGGGAGAGTATTTTTTTCCCCTTTGCCGCCAAGTCCCAGGCAGCACAGATAATGGGCTTGAATCGATCCAGCTCAAGTATTACTAAACTTCCTACCACCATGGCAGCACGCCAGCCTCAAATAGGACAAGAGAACATGTGTCTGTTCAGAGCCAACCACAAGGAGCAGGCAGAAAATTGCTTTAGACTTTAAAAAAAACAGGTGCTTTTCGCAGATTTGTAGATCAATCTACAATGTATTTTAGAGGTTTAAGAAAGTCAATAGAAACAAGATATATCATTGCTGCACAAGAACCCAAGAAGTTGTATTTCTATTTATGCTGCTACTAGCACTCCAACTGCGAGCTCATTGTCCTGCTACTCCCTGCCGTGGTCCCACATCACTACCTCTCCGTCAACAACATCGAGGGAATGGGCTCCCTCCACTCCTGCAGTTCACCACTCTGTTGGTATTGCCAGGACAACTTAGCCCTGGGGTCTGAGATATCCCAAAAGTATCACCACCACATCTCATGCCTTGCTTGTAGCAAGAGGATGCAGGGACTGCTGGTAGTGGCCAGGCTGACCTCCCACAAACTAGAGTTCGTCTCCTCAGGTCTCCATCCATGTCGGCTCAGCACACAAGTTCACTCAAGTCTCTTGGGATGCTCCAGGCGGTGATGAGATGATCCCTTGGGATTCATTGCTCGAGCTGGCGCTGCTGCAGAACCACACAGGGCAGCAGCACATTCTCTGCAATCTCATCCCCAGGGATGTGACACAGCGGTCCCCTCCCACAGACATGTCTGCCAAGTACCTACCATACCTCTTGCATCATCGTGGCACGTCTTGGAGGGGCCTTGCATGAACCCCCTTGCAAGCCCTCTGCCCCTCCCAGCTCCACCGCAGAGCACTACAAAACATACTCAGAATTTTTCTTCCCCTTTTTTATTACTATTAAGTGACCTACATGGCATGCCTTACCAAACCAGATCTAAATCATGCCTGCCCCTCCCTAGATCCTGCGTAACGTGTCAGTCATTAAACATGCAATTAGCCTGCATTTACAAATCCGTAAGAGGCTCTTGCTGGCCAGCCATCACTCATGGGCAGGATCGCTCGCATCCCTCTGGCGGAGCCCGTCCTAATGAGCCACGAGGAAGCAAATCCCATTGCAACTGGTCACATCCATTTCCCAGCCTCCACGAGGCACAAAATGCATCTCCTGGTTTCCACCCTCTGCCTCAGAGGAGAAAAGATAACCTATGCATCTGGACTTGAAAGGGTTGGCTGCACACCCTTGGTGAACATGCAAAGCCCCTGTGCTGTGGGATGCCCAGCTCCAGCCGTCCGTCTGCCTCACAGCCCGGCCAGGCACGGGAAAACAGGTCAGGCTGCAACATAGGAAGCAGAAACTGGCTTTCTACCCTCTCTACAAGGCTAAAACATGTGCAAACAGCTGCCACACATCCCAACTGAACCCCGTCAATGCTCCCTTTGGGGACAAACTTGGGTGAGGAAGCCCATGGCTGTGATGCAGGGCAGGGACTGGCAGCTGAGGCACCAAGGTTGGCAGGAGTACCAGCCTTGCTGCTGCTTCTTCAACCCCCTTCCCATCTCACTGCCAGGCTCAAGCTACTCCAACAGCACATCAACAGGGCTGGGCTTTTATTCCTCTGCTGCCATGTATGAGTGGGCGTCAGGGGACGTATCATTCAGCAAAGCCGAAGAAGAAACAAGTAGTGTTAACCGTTAGCATGTGTGTACGGAGACCCCTCATAAACTCTTTTTTCCCTTACTCCCATCTGCTTTGCTCTGGGCCACTAAATCCAATTCAGCAGCGCTCAGAGCTTGTACTGAGACTGCGACACATTTGTCAGATCTCTGACTAGACCCATGGCTAATTTTACAACGCTAATTTATCTCACCATATTATATCGCTTTCATTTCATCCCCCTGGATCCCATTACTGCCAGTGTACCTTGTAGCCAGCATGTAACAGTAATTGGTATTATTAGCGACATACCCTCCTCGAGCTGCTCTATTTGCAGAGCTGCAATGACTCCCGTGGGTGGGCTGGTTCACACCAAGAACAGGGAGGGAAGGGGTCCTTATCCCACACCACTCCACGAATGCCATTACTGGGCAATGCCAAGAGCAGCCACTCCAGAGATGCCAGCACTAGGCAATGCTAAGGGCAGGGTTTTGCTGCTGCAGAGCATCTTTGCATGCCCAGACCCCAGCCCACACCCCACTGCAGCTCTATCAGGTGCTGCCTACCCCTGCGGTCCCTTAACCTTGAGCTTTTAACTCCACAGCCCACACTCAGCCTTGCATGCAGGGAGCATTTCTGTCCTTACTTGTGGCTCAGAGGATATAGGACACTGCTGATCCAGGGTAAAAGGGGTTGCAAAACACCCCTGGGAAGCATGATGCAGGGGAGAGGGCAGAGGAGCTGCACAGGGAAAATTCATGACACTTCATGATATTTTGGCCAACAGTTTCTCCTCTTCGGTGTAAGCTGTTGCTTTTCCAAGATCAACATAACTAAAGCCATGCAGTTCTAGCTAAGTGGGAGTCTGCGCCAGTCAAACAGTGACAATTTCCACTTAAGATGTCTTTGCCTGGCATTTAGAGACTTGTTAAATTTTAATTCATCGTTTTCATTTCTCAAGCACAGCACCAGCAAGCACTGGCTTCCCCAGCACAGGCCCACAGGTCCATGTCCCCACATGGGGCAGCCCCATTTGCAGGCCCCTTCCGTGCTCCACCAGGGTCCCCATGGCTTGGAGAAGATGACACCAAACCTCTCCTCAAGCAACACTGTGTTATTACAGCCCCATACAAACTACATACACAACAGGTTTCAGAGGTGGGGCAACCTCTTGACCATGGCTGGTGATGGTCATGGTGATCCTCCTAAGGGAATGTACCTCTTTTCAGCAGAGCAGAGCCCAGGGACGTTCATCACATCCATGATGCTGCAGCTGACAGCGCAGGAAAGCAGAAAGCCTGACAACTTGAAGTTGTGCTTGTCTGCGAGAGGTGGGACCTAACCTCCCACCACAAAGCAGAGCTGGGTGACACTTACCTGCTCCAGAGTAGTTCAGCCACCACAGGACCTCTGCTACCCCAGTTAGACCATGCATCCCCGAGCTGCCCTAAGGGTTTTCAAACAGGAGGAGTCTCTAAGGAGAAGCCTCCCACATGCAGTCCATGACGTGCATTTTCCAAGCTGTTCACCCAAACCCGTCCTTCTACAACCAAAATAACCACTGTCAGCATCTGCCCTCTTTGCACAACAGCCATGGAGCTGCTCACACACCAGAGCCAGCAGTAGCCTTTTGCCACGCTTCATGTCCTCAGCAAGTTTGCAGACGACACCAAG
>NW_009601964.1:14762-25966 GCF_000690535.1 Cariama cristata | reverse complement strand
TCTATGATTCTATGATTCTATGATCTTTACCCCATGCTATAACAGTATCTAGCTCAAATCCAGTGTAGCTTTACAGCTCTGTCATAATACAAACAATAAGACTAAAATACTGTAAACTGGTAAAAGGTATTTTTTTTGTCTTAAGTAGTTTTTTGTCTTAAGCAGCCACTTTATAATATTCCCAGGGGTTGCCATACAACTTTATTTGACATTTAGTTAAAGATCAGATCTATTAAATTACCAATTTTTCCTCATCCCTAGAGTTGTTACTAAAGACTTGTTTGCCTCTATCATTTCCTGAGTTATAAATAACATTAAAGACTTAAAATAAATGGTTTTGTTGTGGATATTTTGCTATATAATTGCATGCTAGAGAGAGGTAAGCCAGGAACATTCCCCAGTTCTATAGTATAATTTTGGAAGTGTTTACACTGCACTCTTTAATGAGATGCACTAAGTTCACCTTTCCCTGTTGACTCAGATCTTCTGACCAAGATGAGCAAGACTAAGGATACTGTTTTCCCATTGTTGAACCACGTTCAAGCCCTAGAGGAATGCAGTAGTGCTGCTACCAGTAAGTACTCTGAATCCTCATGACCCAACAAATTTTGTATTCTCTTTCCTTCTCCAACTTTCCTGTGCATCCATCCATATTCATACACAGTCTGGGCAAGTTATGATTAATAATTTTAAGTGCCCTATAATGTTTTACAAAACTTTACCACAGTTTTGAACAGAAAAGCATGTATCTTTTCTTGTTTTTAAGGTAAAACTCATCACATTTTTTCATAACTCCTCTTCCTTATTAACCTTTGCATACCAAGTTTTTCCTTTTTATGGGACTTCAAGTTGCAAGTGCTTTGCTAATACGCAGTCTTCTCCACACTATATCAGCATGGCATTTCTAATAGAAAATGCTGACAATCTTGTCAATCTTAAACATTCTACCTCTCTGCAGTACAACATAATACTCTATTCCTCAGCAGTAGTTGAGATAATACACCAAATCACTCCAAATTAACCTGTGTTGCACCAGTACTTTATCACTGTGTCCTGGTTTGTCTAAACGGGGCTATTTTCTCCTTTCAGGAGTTTTTCTTGCAGTTAAGTTTCTTCTAAGTAACTGCACTTTCTGAAAGCACCGCTACCTGGTTTTCAGGCACTGTCTGCTTTTCAAACTTGATAATGCTCAATGTTTATAGTTGCTACTGAAGTATCAGTAGGATTGGTATGCAGAGAGGCCCATGTTTATACTTATCCCTATGAGAACCAAGGCCACTGCTGGCCCTTTTTTGTTAAGCAACTAAAAAGTCATAAAAAAGTCACACCTGCGGAAGAGTGCAGATGGGACAGGTGACCAAAACCTGACCAATGAGGTATTCTATCCCATCCATGTCATCCTCAGTATAAAGCTAAGGGATCATGAGGGTCTCACTCTCTTCTTTCATGACCGGCATCCCTGTGGGACCCTGCTCATTCTCCTGCCTCCAACCCTGATCTATGAATTCCTGAACCCGGTTCCTGTCAGCTGTGGAGTCCAATCTGGGATATCCGTGTGTTGGCCCTGCTGCGGCAGCAGCACGAGCCCCTGCGGGCTGTGGCCTGCAATCCCCTGACCATCATCGGGACACTCAGTATCAGTTTTGCATACTTTTCCTCTTATTTCCATTATTAGTAGCATTAGTATTAATACATTATACTATTTTCCATTATTATTGTTTTATTAAAGTAGTTTTAATTTCCAATCCATAAGTCTGTCTCCCTTTTCTCCGTTCCTTCCCCTCTCGGGGGAAGGGAGGGGGTTAACAGAGGGTGTCTGCTGCCCGTTTTAAGAGCTGGCCCAGCCTTAAATGGTGACACACTGTATTGATGTGACACACGTGGCAGTAGACATACACTGATGTACAACTAGAACAAAATATTGGTGAATCATACTAAATGCTTAAAGCAGTTGTTTAGGTTTTTAGGTTTCATTTGGGCATTTTATGGGATTATTAGAACACTATCTTTTTGTAAAGAATTGTCTCAGTACCCTGCAACTTGTACTGGATTTTATTTTAATTCATCTCGTAATCATATGTTAGTCTTAACTGCTTCTTCTATCACCCTGCCTTCAGAAGTCTAATTTTCCTTTTTACTCATAAAAAGAAGAAACTTAACAGCATGCAAGACTAAAGGAGTCCTATTCTAAACCTCATTATTACACTCTACAAAAGATGTTGTGAAGAAACTTTGAAGTGGCCAAACTAAAGCAGACGGAGCAGGGATTGAGCTTAGAAATCTTTCCACTACTTTGTACAGTGACTAACGTCAACGTCAGCAGAAGACCAGATCTATGTCTTACACATGCATCATCTTACTGACTGCTTTCACCAAGATCTACATCAGTTTGATTTTGACTAGAAATTCCATCTTGAGTGTAAGATATGTTTTTGCAATTAATATTTTGTTAAAAACTATTTATCAAATCAAATACTCAAGCAAAACTTTAACATCAATAAATTAAACATCAAAATAAAACATGTCATCATAGATTTCTAAACCAGATGTTCTTTTGTGAGTATCTTTAAAGCACAGGAGGATCACATCAACTCATTCAGTCATTCATGCTATGGCACAGCTCTATATATCCTTCCAGAAGGATAGTTTATGGTTTGAGAAACCTTTTCCTTCACAATGAACAAGGACACAAGAAGTCTAACACATCTCTCATTGAAAAATAGCATTCCTACTAACAAGATAAGTGGTGTCATCTTTGAAAACTGATCCATATTTCTCTAGTGAAAAAATATTTAGTCCTTCAGAAGGAAGGAAGGGGCAGACTTTGTCCTTGTTGTCGCCAGTTTTTGCTCCCCTTTTCTGTGCTGAGTTCCCAGCTGTTGTGAGTGTCTGTAGCTGATGCCAAGACAGAGTAAGGCATGAGTTGTCCCAAAGTCAACAGGATATCTTAAAGCACCAGAAAAAGGGGAAAAGTGCATGTAATAAGCATGTTGTTCTGTACTTCCCATGACAACCATGTGATGCTACACAGGTAAGCCAAGAGACTTGACAGGGCTAATAAAGGTTAATTATATTAGAGGAGCTTTCCAAAGTCAGATTGGAAAGACTTCAAGTCAAAGTTAGTTCATGCATAACAAAACCACTGCCAGATAGATGGATCTTTAAAAGTAAAGTAACTTCCCAACATCTTAACTCTGTTCTGATATTATTTTCTTTCCTAGTAACTTTTTTGGCTTAATATTTATTGCTATGGTTCTTTTCTATAAAGCCTTTAATAGAGACAGTTTAGGAATAAGTATGTCCAGACAAAAAGGGCACATGCATAATCAGCACAAAAAGAATTAATGAAAAAAAAACAAAATGCAATTCACCTATTATGCATTAGTGTTATGAGAGTGATAAAACTGTGGCTTTGTTGCAAAATAAAACATGATATAAAATATCGATGAGTGTAACTGGCAACAGATGAGGTCACGATCTGTCCAATTGGTAAAATTTCTGGCAAGTTCCTAAAATTATGCATTTATCATGAGATAGTCTTTTTTAGCACTTCGGTATTTCATCTGTCCCTCTTGCTCAAATTATTTCCTGGTGAATATAGCCAACTATGGTCTTATCTTGTTTACATTTATTCCTTTTCCTTCTTGCATGTCAAAGTGATTGTGTAGAATTAAACAAAAAAACATGCTTCTGAGAATACACCTGCCGTTACTCCGATGATATCTTGATAAGAATCCAAGACTATTCATATGTTCTCATAGAAATAAAGACCATGTATTTTATGATACTTCCCTTGATTTCTTTCATGTGTTTCTGAGCTGCAGAGTATTATTCATGCCTGCTTTGGGCCTACCAACAAAGGCAAAGTCCTAAAATGTGTATTTCCCTGCAAATGTAAAGGGAGCATCTCTTTTCATATGTACAACATATGAACATTATCCTGCAGTCATCATAAGTCTTAAGTATATAGTCTCAAGGTCTAAGGTACAGGCAACTCTTATCGCTTTATAGAAACAGTTTCCAGCCATCCTTTTGAAGCATCTCTGGACATCATTCAATTTGTGATTAATTGTTGATGTTATCAGTAAATACTTCAAATGTTGTAATCTGATTTTCTTCTTTTTCCATACCAATTCCTTTTCTTTTAGGAAGATGTTTCTTAGATTAGATGTCTGAACTACATGGCATGAAGAGAGATGTAAAGAGGGAAAATTTGGGATACATTTGTCTTGGGACATGCAAGGAGCAGTGATCTAAACCCATACATTTTCGTGCATTCATTATTTACAAGTTTGTGTATAAATGTTTGTCTGTACCTAAGAATAGTTTGGAGCTTCTTCCATCATTAGTGTGTTAAGCAATAGCTACGAAGCAAATCAAACGCTCTGAACTGTTAGGAGAGTATAGAAAACATAACATAACTAATATCTATGCCACTGTGTAAATATTGGCAGCACACAATGTCATGTCCATTTTCCATCCCTTCAACCCAGAGGACTTAAAGTAGAAAAATATTTTTTAAAAAAAAAGAATTAGAAGGAATCTCTGGAGATCATCTAGTTCGATGTCCATTTCAAAGCAGGGCCAACTTCAATGTTAGAGTAGGCTACTCAAAGCTTTGTCCAGTCAAATTTTATAAATCTCCAAGCACAGAGATAGACAAGTTCTCTCCAGTGCTTAAGCACTCTTACTGTACCTCTTTTTTCCTTATATATAGATTGAATTTTTCTTGTCGCAACATTTAACTGTAGCATACACTTTCACAGTGTATGTTGGAAACGAGTCTTCTCTATGAACCACCCTTAGATACTGAAAGGGCCTTCACTTCATCCAGTTCACTCGGCCTGTCCTCAGATGTCCTAGCCATCTTAGTGGCTCTCCACTGGACTCATTCCAGTTTGCATATTTCTTTTTTGCACTAAAGGCTCCAAATTGGACACAATACTCTGGATGAAGCCTTTTAAGTGCCAAGTAGAAGGGAACAATTGTTTTACTTTATTTGATTCCATTTTCTTGCTAATGCAGCCCAATATGTGATTAGCCTTCATCAGCATAAGGTCAAACTAGTGACTCATTTTCAATTTATTGTCCACGATGACCCTCAGAACTTTTTCTGCAGAGATACCTTCTACTCAGTTATTTGCACCCCTGGATTTATTTTATCCCAGGAGCTGGAGTCTTTTGTATTTGCCCTTGCCGAGCATTGTAAGTTTCGTGTCAGCCCATTCCTCCATCTTGTCAAGGGTCATCTGGATAGCAGCCCTTCCCTCCAGAGAATCAATGGCTTTCCTCAGTGCAGTGTATCTGCAGACACACTGAATTCCCTCCCATGATCCAGATCATTACCGAAGATGTTAAACATTAATGGTCTGGTACCATCCCCCGAGGAACACCACTTATAACCAGCTGTCAGTCAGACTTTGCATCACTGATCACTATTTTCTGAGTCAAATAATGCAGGAAGTTTTTCAGGCACCTATCAGATCCATGGTACTACAGCAGAATACATCAAACCCCTTGTCAAAGTGGTAATTGTCTAATGGGCTATAGGACTTTCTATGACATGCAGGGAGAAGAGTATTTTAAGGTTGTGTAAAACTTCTTATGGCATGTTTTAAGGTGATTGTTGTGCTGTGCAAGACTCATTATGTGACATTTCCCAAAGGTGGAGAAAGGGAGGGATCAAGTGGATTGAGGAGGAACAAGCAAGGGAAAAGGAGATAAAGGGGCCGTTCAAGTATGAACAGGCTGCTGGTCAGTATGCTTTTATGTCTAAACCCTGCACTTCATCACTGCAGTCTGTCCTATGCTCTTATTAAATCCTGCTTCTAACTGTATTTTGTCTGATTGTACTCCCTGTTCTGAGTGAGTATGTATGGATGCTAGCAAACTTGTAGCTGGACAGGCAGGAAAATAAGGTGAGTGACCTGACTACCAGCAATTGAAGTTGGAGCATGAATCTCAAGGGCTCGTAGATCCAAATGCCAGGAACCAGGGCAGACCAAGGAGCTAGGAGCCAACCACTGGCTAAACTGAGTGTCTCGGATCAGTTGCTGGAGAGATCCAAATTGTGTAAGTTTGTGTGAAACAATCTGACGTCTGAGTATCAGCGCTTAGAGTGGGACTACAAACTTCAGGAGCTCATAGATCCGGGAGCCAACAGCCAGAGGAGACCGGGAGACATGGCAATCAGTATACCTTCAGTGTTTAAGACCACCTACTGAAGTAATAGCTAGTGTATGTGTATATATTTCACTACTGACTTCAATGCTAACCAGTCAGAGTGGAAGAGCAGGATCAGGCCTTCCATGGTTTTCGTGTTTGAGTGAGTGCTGTGTGCACTTATGTGTGTGCTGATGAAGGTATGGTTTTCAGTCTGTGTTTCAGGCTGCTGTGTGCATAATGTGTTTGTGTGTATCTATGTCTATGTACACACTTTTGGAGGACCTGTGCTCAGCCTTGCTACTAGCTGAACCTGGCGACATAGAACCGCAGTAGCCTCGCATCTGTCAGGCTACACGATTCAGCAACATTTTACAGGACTGAGGTTTGGCTGACCAGTCTGTAGTACCCTAGGTCTTCCTCCTTGTCTTTCTTGATGAATGACATGAAACTTGCCCTTTTCCAATTATTTGGGAACCCTCTGAATTTCCATGGCCGTTCAAAGGTATTAGAGTGGCCTCACAATTATATCAGCCAGCTCTACCAGCCCATTCAGGTGCATACTGTTTGATCTCATGAACTTCTATACATGTAACTATATGCCCCTGTCTCCTTCTTCTCCTCCTGCAAGTAGTATGTCTCCCTCAAACTGTGCAACTAGATGCAGAGACTTGGGAGGCCTGCAAGGAGACCTTGTCAGTAAAGATAAAGAAGGCACTAGGTATTTCAGACTTTTCTTCGGCACTTGGTCACCCAACTCATTCAGAAGTAGGTTCACATTTTATTTGATCTCACTCCTGGTGCACTGCAGGTGTAGAAATATTTCTAGCTATGCTTCACACCCTACACCTCAGTTTTAACTCCAGCTATGGGGTGTTTTTTTCTATTTCTACCAACTATATTCAATTTCTAATGCTAGGAAATGTTCAGAGAAGGCAATAAAAATGGTCAAAACTAATTATTTTCTTACCTGAAAAGAATATATAAGTAGGATGGGACTCTTCAGGATGGCATAGAGGTAACTTAGCCAGAGATGCTGTGGGATTCACAGGGAGTGTTGCAAGCGACCTTGAACAACATAGCCTTGAAGGAAATAGTCTGAGAAAGTAAGTAATGAAGCAAGCGCAGAAAGTGAGCTGAAGATAAAAATGTTTTGAAGCACAGCTGTGAGACCCAAACTAGAAGGCACGTGTCTTGATTAACAGCACCAATTAAAAGCTTAGCCGCGGCGCGTGGACAGCAGGGGTTAACCAATCCATGAACAAACTAGAGCGCATGGACAGCAGAGGTTAACCAATCCATGAACAAACTAGAGCGCATGGACAGCTAGTGAATCTATATAAGCACAAACTTGTAAACAATAAAGGTCTTTGGTTTTACCCACGCCAGAGTCCGTGAATCAATCCCTACAAGATGCAACAGAGAGTAAACCTGCAGAAATCCTTGCCAAGTGATATTATGGTTCAAGAGGAGAACTGGACCAGTATTTGGAAGATTGGTATTTTGAAGGTTACTAAACACTTTAATCACTGTAGGCTCAGGAAATCTTGTATACTGAGAACAGTTAGAGCGAAACTGTCATGTATGTTTGATCTCTTCTTATTTATCCCTATCTTCCACTTAGGACTACTGCTGGGATACTAGTCTGGACAGATCCCGGTTCTGAACCAGCATATACTTTCTTATGTTTCAATCCTATATAATCCTTCCTTAAAATTTCTTTTGATTATTATGCTGACCAACAGGAAGCAACAATTAGTATCTTCAGAGCACTAACACAGTGGTAAGTTTTCCCATTCAACAATTCATTTCCACAGTTCTGATTTATGAACAGAATGCCATTCATCCTCTTTCAATCATTTTGACTGTGTAGGACAGAATGCAAAAGATGAATGAAAGAAAAATATGCAATCTGATTCTGAATATGTGCAAAAATCAGATGTTTCAAGTAAAAATATGCAGATTTTGCGTAGTGTTTTCAGATTTTCAGATTCAGAAGATCATATTTCTAAGAATAAAGATGTGCCAAAAAGATACTAAACCTATAATGAGTGTTTACAGAGGAACCTGATTACTTAACAGATTATTCATCAAATGCTTTTTAAAAAGGCTATCCTCTTCATGTATATGCTTTGTTTGGTATTTTCTTCTATTTAACTTCCTGAAATATTTGTTAAATATTTGGTTAATAAAGATGATCTGATAAAATAAAACAAATATTAACATATTCTTTTTTTTCCTTATAAAGAGAAAGTTTTTCGATATTCAGCAGGTTCTGAATAAAAATGCTAAATAATTCATGAAGTATTCAAACTAATGTTTGCAAATATATTAGTAATAAGCTCTGACGTAATGCTTTCTCAGATATCCAATTAAGGCAATCTAGAATTCTTTGCAGTGATCTCAGTTTACCATTGGATTACAAGAGCTTTTGGACAAGGATTCCTTGAGTCTGTTACTTACTAATACTAATTTATCTTTGACTATTAAAATAGAAGAGCTGCAGTAAGAGAAAAATGTGTCTCTTATCATTTTTGAATGACATAAGCACCTCTCTTTACATATGAGGTTAAGCTGTTGAATTCTAAAGGATTTGTAGGTGAAATTTCTTTAAGCAGTAGATAAAGAAAATTAAAGTAATCTGTGTGTAAACGAGAAGATTATTTTGAGAACATATGGAGATAAAATTGATCCAATATACAGCCTGTACTGAAATGAGATCACGGGAAGGCACTTAGATTTTACTTTTTTCCCTATAGCTGTCCTCAATCCAGGAAACAATTGTTTGTTTCCTGCAGTTTCTTTCTCTTATAATGAACACCCACATCTTCCAGTTTTTCAGAAAACTATATTTCTAAGGCTTCTAACATGAGCAAAAAACCAAAGTCATTCAAAATCTTAACATTTTCATTTGTCTAAGAATTGAAAAGATGTCTTGGGAAATACAATTGAAAATGCCATTTCACAGTTTTGATGTGAATTTGTATGCTACATTGCATGAATTCTCACATGGTTTTGGAATTCACAGTTAAACTGTGCTTTGCTTATTTGCAAGCAGAATATTTAAAATAGATTGAGGGGCATGCATTTGTAGATAACACTGTAAATGTTTGTAATAGCAAAAGCCCAAGTATAAACCTATGCCTTATGTCACAACAGCGAAGATTAAGGCAGGCTGATGTAGGCGTTTGAAATATTCTTTCATTGTGCCAATTGCTGATGCTGTCTGATTCATTGCAAAGAGAAAAAAAGAACACTATCCCAAATTCACAAATCTTGGACATATCATGTCTTAGCAGTTATAGTAGTAAATTAGCAGAAAATGACACAAATGCTGTCTTACAAGGAACCTATGGGCATTTATTATGCCTTGAATGAGAATTAAATGCCACTTGCTGTAATCTAATATACCTCAGAAAAAAATAGCTCTTAGGAAGTATCTCCATGAGCCAGAGATAAAAGTTATCATCAGACGCACACTGTATCAACCTTCAGTTAAAATAATAGACTTTCCCAGAAGCAGAGATTACTTTTCTTTCACTGCTTTCAAAAATCCTTATCATGGTTCAGCATATATCAAAATAAGCAAGGAATGTCTTCCATAGAGTGAAGAATGTGTTAAAGAAATATCAGGCTGCAAAACTTCACACATTTCAGTCTGACAAAGTCTATTGAAAGCCTGTGTTGGTCTAGTTTTCAGAAAAAACAACAACAAAACATTTCTATCTCAGTAACAGCTTCCACGTGATCAAGACCTGTATCTTTAAGTTCACATGATTTTGAAACAGAAGGTGCAGAGAGTGAGCTCATTTTTCAGTACCAAAAAAAAATAAATATTGTCTTGCACTGAACACATTGCTATAGAATTTAATTTACCTTAGATCGATAACTTCATTTGAACTTTCTCAAGGGCTGCAGCTCTTTGGACTCTGCATTTTATTGTGGACCTGTTTCTAAATTAACTATGTGGGACATTTGTCCACAACCCTAAAATAAGATCTCTTAGAGTCAACAGGATCTGGGTGTAGTCTCATTGCTGTTAACTTTCTTCTTCTACAAGCAAGCTAATACGATTATGATTTCTTTTTATCTTATAGGAAATTTACTTTAAAGGATATGGTAAATGTGTAAGAAAAGCCTGCTGTGACAGTTCTAGCTTATTTAGTTAGCATCTATGAATAAATAAAAAACTAGGCTGGTGCCACCTTTTACAGCTATTCTTTTTCTCAGCTGGATGTTAATAGATTGTCTCTTTTCTCTGAGTTTCTCTTTCCTTTTTATGTGCTCTAGACCTGAATTAACGGGTCATTATTTCATGATTTTTTTTTTCAAGCTGATGTGTACAACACAATAATTGCACAGGCCAGTGTGCACATTTTAAGACCTTTATTTTGGGTGTTTTCAGAGAGAAACAGACTTGACTGTGATGTGGCTTTAGTGTAATATTACTATAAATAAAAGTGCAGAGCTGTTACTAACAAATGAACCAATATGGGTGATGCAGACTTTAAAAGGAGATGGAAGATTCCTTTATTGAAAAGTAACCATTGTTCATTGTTCCATCAGAATGCGCTCTAATCTGAGTTTAACAACTGAGGCTTCAGTGAACACCAATCAGTAAGACTTCTACTTACCTTTCACATCTATCAACGACACATAAATTTCATCTAAACAGTTGTAATTTTTCAGGAATTCTTGTACAAAATACAAACTGGAACAAAATAAGCAAGACTGAGAGAGCATGAGGATATTGAGCCTTAAGGGCAATACATATGTTAACTAATTTTAATTATGTTTCTAAATCTAATTATTTGTGTTAACGTGTCCTGCTCATCAATAAACCAAAATTAGTAATTATCACTAATGACAATCATTTCATGACTATAAATGTTGAATCAGGGAATCTTCTTTAAAATTAAGAGTGAACAAATCGTTCAGGATGAAACCAGAATCAATGTAAACTGTGACCTCAAACTGGAAGTGCAAGTAGGGCTAAGTAAAACAGAACTGTTCATGTCAGATGTCCCCCTGCAAGCTTCAGC
>NW_009601964.1:10995-14647 GCF_000690535.1 Cariama cristata | reverse complement strand
CCCCCCCCCCCCCTTTTTGCAGGAGCAGGGGCAATACTGTCTGGGAGAGAGAGAGGAAGATCAGCTTTAGGACAATAACATCTCAACCGTTGCCTCTATTTGTACCACAGAACTGGAAGGACTATGTGTTTTTGATGGAAAAGGAGGAAGTTGTAAGCCTTCTTTAGGAATGATAACAAGTTGAGGAAAGCTGAAAACTGAGATGGGGAGATGGCAGTAGGTCAGTTAGCTAAAATAAGAATATTTTATTCAGTGTCTGTAAGTTTTTTAATAATCCTTTCCTCCAGGTTTGCACATGTACCAGCTCCACATTGAAAGAACTACACTCACTGAAGGAAGTGTTAAATCTTGATATTTATATTGATTTAGTACTTCTTACAATTCATCATTAATAATATCCCCAGCTGGACTGGTGTGGGGCGGGGGGGTTGGTTATAGTTCTGTTGGGTTTTTTTAACATGGCTTTTATCCAGCGTTGATTAAAACAGCCCTATTACAAACAAGGTGAAAGAGCATGGATACTCTTGGATTTTTTAGACTCATTTACAGTTAGCTGAACCTAAGGGTGAGCCCTTCCACTCAAAACTCTGTGGGTTATGATTTAATTAATCACAGGGTTGCATTACTTTTCTTGTGCCCTTTATAAATGTGAATTTCAAGTACTGGAGAGTTGTTTGTGACTCTATGTGCGGCATACTTTATCAAAAAACAGTGCTGTGCATTAACCCACCCACTTACAGTCACCTTACATGTTAGCATAGTGGAAGTTAAGAATCAACACGAAAAATAGTTATTTTTCTGTCTCTGAAGTAAGAATTTACTTTGTCTTTTATTCTTTGCTGTTTTATTTTATTTTTTGAAGAAGAGGGTGGCTTTTTTTCTTCCTTGGGTTTTTGATGTTTATAACCATCCTTCCCAATGTAAGATCATGGAAAAGTGTTCTTTAGTCTATTTGTACTCAAGAAGAACTCGTCCTACCACATACAATGAAGAGAAGATGCAAACCTCTGAACCTGATTTATTTTAAAGTTTGCATTACAATGTCCACTACTGTTAGAACTAAGAAAGGTAGAGAAAAGAGAAAGAAGCAAGTATCCTCATTTCTTAGTAATAATTTGGGTTTGACTGATGTGAACTACTGAGTAAATCTGTTCATAGTAGTGCATGACTACCATCATCACAACCATAACAATTCTACAATTCTATGATTCTATGAAATCGTTCTTCACTGAAGATTAACATTACAGGATACTTGCTAAAACAGTTTTGGAAAGGAAACAACTCTTTAATTCTCTTTGGGTACCAAGTATCTTCCTTTGAAATTGTGATTGCTTTCATGCATTTGAAACTGTGCCCAGATGTACTTTCATGTGAAATAAAGAATTTGTATGTTTTTATGTAAAATCATTTGTTGCTTTTACAATAATGATCTATTAATCTTAACAAGTACAAAAAGTAATGACAAGTACAAAATGTACAAAAGTAATCTGTACAAAAGTGAAGAAAATAATGTTTTCAGGAAACAAAAGTAACATAGAATCATAGAATCGTTTAAGTTGGAAAGGACCTTTAAGATCATTGAGTCCAACCATAAACCTAGCATGGCCAAGTCCACCACTAAACCATAGAATCATAGAATCACAGAATCATTATGGTTGGAAGAGACCTCAAAGATCATCAAGTCCAACCTTCTACCCAATGCCACCATGCCCACTAAACCCACTAAACCATGTCCCTAAGCATCACATCTACACACCTTTTAAATGCCTCTAGGGATGGGGACTCCACCACTTCCCTGGGAAGCCTGTGCCAGTGCTTGACAACCTTTTCAGTGAAGAAATTTTTCCTAATATCCAATCTAAACCTTCCCTGGTGCAACTTGAGGCCATTTCCTCTCATCCTATCACTTGTTACTTGGGAAAAAGAGACCAACCCCCACCTCGCTACAACCTCCTTTCAGATAGTTGTAGAGGGCGATAAGGTCTCCCCTCAACCTCCTCTTCTTCTGACTAAACAACTCCAGTTCCCTCAGCCGCTTCCGATCAGACTTGTGCTCCAGGCTCTTCACCATCTTCGTTGCCCTTCTCTGGACTCGCTCCAGTACCTCAAGGTCTTTCTTGTAGTGAGGGGCCCAAAACTGAACACAGCACTCGAGGTGCAGCCGCACCAGTGCCGAGCACAGGGGGATAATCACTTCCCTGGTCCTGCTGGCCACACTATTCCTGATACAACATGTTAGTAATAGACTTCTAAAACAGAAAGTATATTTTGCTCATTATAGTAAACTTAGAGATTCCATAATTTTCCTTTTTTCTGTTTAATTGAATGGTGCAGTGTAAGTGTACCGAATTTTTAACAAATTGTGTAACAAATTACACCCAAAGACTTTGGACATTATTAAGATGTTTATTTAGGCACATCCTCCATATCCTATATCAGTTTCCAAGGTAGTAGGTACTTTCACCAACCACACTGTCCTTTTAAATTATGGATCACCAGTTAGTTTCATTTTGCAAACGATATTACAGTAATGATATTTTTGTTCCGGAAGAGTACAAATTGTTTGAAGAATTGCCCAACTAGAATTAAAATAATCTTGTCCTCCAATATCATTAATATCCCAAAAGAACAATTGAAAGGAGAAAACTTTATTAGTACTAGGATGTCAAATAATATGCCTAAAGGTGAGACTAAGTCTGTATTTAGACATACTGCAGATGACTTTGATCTGTTGACCAACATCTTGCATTTATTTGCATGTAGTCTTATTGAAGAGAACAGGGCAGCAGCAGAAAAAAAAATAAAAATTAAAAAAAAAAAAACCAACACAACCCACTAGCATGTTTTGGCCTGAATGATATAGTCAGTTTAATTTTCTAGTTTTTATAGAGTTTTTACTATGGTGGATTTGTGTTTTATACCCAACAAGAAAAGACTGAAACAAGATTTCCAGCATTGCCAGAGAACAGAAGATGAGAAATATCACATTTACTTTCCACCTCCTGCTTGTCTTTGGAAGAAAACATCCACCAAGAATCCAGTTGAGTAAGACACCTCACATAGACACTCCTGACTATGTACTCAGTTTAGCCTGCTTATCTTCGCTTACAGTTTTGGTTTATCAAAAGGACTTCTTTGACTACTGCCACTAACACTATGTTCTAAGGTATACGTTGAACTATGCTAGTGTTGCTATGAATCCTCTTAACTTCTAGGCAGGAAAAAAATAAGGCCAAACGATTTCTTTTTAAGATGCCGAGAATGCACTGGGGCTTCTCAAAATGTCATAGTCCTGCTATCTACATACCCTGAAGACTATTTAACACTGCAGGGAAGAGAAAGTGAGAGAATATTGCATTGATTGTTCTTGCTGCTACTCAACCATGATGAGGTCTGAAATACCTGAAAAGACATGGCCGGTCCCAGTTGGATAGTACTGTAGCTTAACCAGTAAGAGCTAAGGCAAGGAGCCAAAAAAGACATGAGCTTTCTCAAACCAGAAACACCTATAATAAAAATAAAAGAAGAGAAAAAAAGCGGACTGGCAGCCAGAAGCTTACATAGAACTGCTAACAGATCTTGTACAATCAAATTAGATCTGTGCAAATGCTACTCTTATTTAATCTCAACAATATCTCCATGCTAAAACAAT
>NW_009601964.1:0-10964 GCF_000690535.1 Cariama cristata | reverse complement strand
GCTGAAAAATAGTTAAGCTGAAATATCATAAAACCTCTCTTCCTACTCTATTAAGGTTTTGTCAGTCTTGCTTGAAGGAAAGTATGCTTTTATTTACCTGTCAAATTGCTGGTTTGCAATAAGAGAAACTGCTGAATGAGACAAAGTGATTGATGAAGGAAAAAGGAGGTCAGTTTATAAGTATTATCAACAGAGAGAAGCAAGTACAAAGAAAATTAAGCTTGTGCCACATTGCAAATAAACATTGTAAGTAACATTTTAATATAAAGGTAGCAAACAAGGATATATTAAGGTCTATTTAACTGTATTTTCTGTTTTATTATTTTTAAGGCACAGCAGTACTATAGAATCATGTTTGAGGTACTGGCCTACAACATTTGACCACACTTACAGTACAAGTGTAAAATCAATTTTCTACACTCCCATTTGTCTCAGTACTGATGTTAGCTGGCTCTCTAACAGAATGACTCTACTGGAGAGGTTATTTTACTTCAGAGTGGCATTTCGGAAGCCTTAAATGGTCTGAAGAGATGGCATGTGACCTTTAGGAATATTTTAGCTCTGCTTTCCTCTGAAAAAGAATTTTTTAACCCTGTGTGATTATATCACCATAAGTCCCTCACTGTTCTCTTTGTGCATCTCAAAATATATATGGCACTGGCTTGTTTCAGCATAATTGACTGTTGACCATACCAAAGTTTTTTAACAGAAATTGGGGATAGAAAACTAGATTGAAGGTACTTATCTGCTGCTTTTTTTGTGAACTTCTGTAAACATTAACTTGTTTCATTTATAATTTTGCAAGTCACATCTCTGGATTTTCAAGCTTTATAATATTTTTATCACTGTTTCAAAGAGAGTGTTGGTGTTTGTTCAAATGAAATTATAACAGAGCACTTGAATTGCAAAATTTACTGACTAGTAACACTGTAGTTTAGAACAAAAAGGTAGAAATTAGAAATTCTTCAATACACATCAATCAAAACAATCACCAGTTCTTTAGAATACCTACCCAGACAAACGAATGGTTCAGAAACAAATTCACATAATGAAAAATGTCTTAAAGCATCTGGTGACAATTGAGATCAATATCTAATTAACTCTCAGTAATGCGCTATTAAAAATTGTCTACCTAACAAAATATAATGGGCAGCAAAACAAAAACAAAAATAAGCAAGTACTTAATGCATACGAATAATTGAAAGAAATATAAAAGGAACAAAATAGGTCATCATACAGAACGGTTTGTTAATAATAACTGGGTTAACAGTCCACCAGATTTGAGAAAAAGAAGAGTTAAAGATTCAAAAGCAATGCAGTAGCTGACCATAGTAATGGGAGAATTGCCAAGAATTCCTTAAAGTACTCTGGCTATACCTTTTGGTATAGAAGAAATGCAAACTTTATTACTCATAGGATAGCTCAAGAAGTTAAAAGTCTTTGTCTTTCCCAGTAGTGTCACTGCAGAACTAATAATTTTAAGTATAAATAGCACCTAGTTGAATTCTGAGTGTTATCAAACTACAGTGAATCGCATAGATCAGTTCTGATGTGATAAAACATAAAGGAATTAAATATATCGTCTTTCATACGGATTAGAGGCTTTGTGATCTAGTCCTCACTTACGTCATTTTTAAGTTGTAACCTGGCAGAGCAATTCAGACTTCAGATTTTTACAGACCTGATATAGGCCCCGAAGTAGGATTCTCAACTCCATCCATAGCCACTGCAAAAGAAAGGCTCCTCCAGGGGCTAATTCAGGAGTCTAACTTCAATGTGCTGACTTGTTCTCTAGAGTATCCCCTAGACAGCTGAGTATAAGACAGATTTCCTAAGACAGGCAGCTAAGTTGTATGCCAGTAGCTATGCCATACAAACATTTTTCCCCTTTTTGATTAAAGCCTGAATTGAACTAAAGTGGCTTTGCAAGGTGACACTTTATTCTGAAGTTTCTTTCTTATCCCACAGAATACAAATTTCCAGTTTCCTAAAGGGAGAGAAATCTCCAATCATAAATGTCACTGAGATAGAGTCCCACATACAGGAATTTACCTTAATTGGTGTAGTACTTTCAGCCTTAGATCTCAAGTTCATAAGACAATTTGTGGAAGGAAAACCTCATTTAGGGAAAATACGTGGCACAGGAAACCTCATTTAGGGAAAATACATGGCACAGGACTGGTACATCAAAACTACTCCCATGCTGTTTTGCAGAATATGGTCAAGACCCACTCTAATACCATTAGGCTTCATTTCATTTCCTCTCTTGTATGAAATATGTCACAGAGCCTCACACGGATATTTATAAACCTAAAATGCCAATTTAAATACTTTCATGGATAGTTTTCCCATTTATTTTTGTGTCAACACTATCCTTTTATACTACAAACTTTCTTCCTTCTAAAGAAAAAATTTAAATCCTCCTGTCAGCACATGCTTTTTTGGATGCAGCAATTTCCATAATTTCCTTCCTTTTAGCCATCCAATCTTTTTCTTCTGTCTTCAACATCATCATCCTATGTGAAAGGAATGAAAATAATTTCTTTGCTTATTACTATAACTAAATTGTCTTCAGTCTTGATCTCATCATTTGTGCAATGCCTGAAATTCTTACATTTCTATTTATATATTTCTTATATTTCTAATCATTTATATTGAAAAAGCTTTTAGTGTCTGTTTTAGTTGCCATAGGCATCTTAAAATTTTTGCTTTTGATTAGTTTTATATTATGTCTCTACTTTTTGACTTCTAGACAGTAGTTTTCTTTGATGATCAACTTTTTTTTGACTCCTCACAAGCTCTCTTCTCACTGTGAGCTGAGTACATGCTTGCTATAAATCTCTATCAGGCACAAAAAAAACTGTTATGGGACATCAGAATGTGTTAAAAGGTAGATGACAAGGTGCTTCTAAGTTCCATGAAGAAGCAGTAATGTGATCATATTATGAAAATCTGTATCCTATCCTGCAAACAGGTGACATTTTCGTGAATAACAGAAGTTTTTGCACTTAACACATTTCTATTTCTTTTCAAAGTGGTCTATGAAGCCAAAAATGGAGAAGCAGAGGCTCAACCTGGGACAAGGAATACCTGACATTATACACGACAGCCACAAGTAGTTCAGAAAATTTTGGTGATACTGCACACCTTAAAAATAAGATTTTAATTTATGTATCTTGCTGAACAGTGATTGCACCAGCTTAAAGCAAATGTCCCACTAGCCCAGCAGTCACTCTCTGATAGTGGATAAGTGTGGGTGTCCAAGAAAGGGTATAAAAATTGGTTAGCAATATATGGTATTTACTCTTAAGTATTTCCTCCATCACCAGTCACTTGCAATACAGTTACTCCCTGAGTTAGAGGTAGCCACTATGCTTTTATTAATCCTCTGTTCCATGCACTTGTACAGTTTCCCTTGAAGCAATATAAACTTCTAGTATTTATGACATATTGTCATAAAGAATTCCCCGTCTTAAGTATACATTACTTAACTTGCCCCTACCTCTGCCACAATATCCAAGTTCACTTTGAAGCTGAAATTCTGATCCAAGTGATTCACCAAGCATCCTAAAAAAAATTTTAAGAGGTCCTTGATTTTTGATTGTTAGTCCCGAAGGCATTACTTTATCCGTGTTGCTGGTTGTCAGATTACAGCCATTATGCCTTGACAAGAGAAGAATTGATTTTGGAATAGGTGATGTGCTCTCCACTCTGCCAACGCTCCTCTATTAGTCACGGTAGCATGCACCAAATGCATGTTGTTCTGCAGAACAAAGATGTATTTACCCCACATGCACCACAGCACTGAACTTCACAGATTCTCGATGCTCACTGTCCCTCCCACATAGCTCAGCAGTGGGTTTTAAAGTGTATAGTCCAGCCCATGTTCTCCATTCACTTTGCCAGCTTCCCAGGGTATATGAAATAGCTAACACTTCACTATAGTGATAACACTACATCTGTAAGTGGTGAGCAGGTTGGAGGAAGACTTCCTGATCATTTCCCAGGCTGGATTCTTGGGAGAACTTTTGGCCCTTGGTCAGTAAAAGCATTATTGTTACAATCTTCAAACACAGCAAAAGAGAAATAAATCCTAAAGAACAGTCCCTCTGTGTGATAAAGATTTCAGTTGTTGCAATCTTTCATGTACTTTGTAAGACGTTTAACACTAAAATTAGTACTTATCCACTGTAACTCACTGTCGCTTACTGTCTTATATTTTGCCAATTTATTCCAGATACAAAAGCATCAGCACTGTGGTTTGTCTTCCTTTTGTTGTTGTACTAAATTACATCCAAATATAATTTAGGCAAAGTTTCCTTTTTTAATTTCTTTTTTGTTATCCATATAGAAGGGCTCTCATGAAGTAGACAAGAACAGTTCACTAAATTGGAAAATCCTTATCAGGTTAGCCAAAGCTCAAGTCTTTATCTGTTAGCAAGGCATGCAGGCCTTTACATAACCTGGCAGTGGAGTTTCTGCCATTATAGTCACTATCTCAGCATGTCCATGTCAGCCCACTTCTTTCAGGTATTTTAAGCTTTGCAATGTTAAAGTTAACATGGTCATGGTACCAATTCTTCAGATACCAGTATGTAAAATTTCCTATTCTCATTCCCTTTACTAACTCAAATAATATATCAGAACTGAGCAATATTTACCAGGAACCAATTATGTCTTAGATTTCTGACCTGCAAATTTTTCAATTCCAGATGTCAGTCCTTTAAGTTGGCAGAAGCCAGAAATAGAAAACTATTTTCAATAGCAAAATAAGTATCTTCTTTGTTAGTGTTGGAGAATGTGGCAATGGCTGGTTTTCCCTAGCCTGGGAGTTTGGTGACTCCTAGGTGCAAACATTTAAGACAGCAGCCTAGCAAGCTGATTCAACATACTTAAGTGAACATATCTAAAGCTTAGCTAACCTAAAACCCTTTGTATCTAAACTCCTTAGTTAATCATAAACCTCTCCACATGCCTAAACTTAGATGCTTTACATGTTCATTAATACTCTGCTGGAGAATTTGGTACCTATCTCCTAACTTACTCCATTGCCATCCAGAGTTTAGTGGAGAAGGCCTCAACGACTTTTTGCCTAGCAGCCCAGGGTTTGTCTGCTGCCATGATTCTGGTCTTAGGGACAGGCTCTCCTCAGAGGGATGTCAAAGTCTTGAGGAGGGAGAAGATCAGAGGGTGGCAGCTGGTGGAGAAGGAGTCACAGTATTTTCTCACACTGTTGAAGTTGCCCATTAAGCAACCAGAGAAGCAAGAGCCATAAAAAGTCAAATGGACAGCAAGCAAGCAAACACAAGATACTAGTCTAGAGAGTGGGGCAGGGGAGAGGGAGAGGCCCAGATCTGTGACCTATTTCCAGGAGCCGGTCCTTCTTTTAATCTACTGACTGTGTATCCAAAATATATAAACAGTTTGGCATTATGTAATACCTGCTCACACCACTTACTCACTGCTACCCCCTATGGCATGATCTAACTCTAATTATGCTAAATCATAGTAAATACATGAGTTTGTCTATTATTAATCACAGTACTTTTTTTATGTCTGCAAAAATCACCCTGCATCTCAGAAAGCTTTCTAGAAATGACTGCATGGTACAACTAACCTCATTTTCCAGCCCTCTCTATCTCACTAGGAAAGGCTATCTTTCATATAAAACTGTACATCAGAAACTAGCAAAGTAATGAACAGGTTTCAAAGTGTTTTGGGGAAATATTTCTCTTGAGCATAACTGGTTTTGGTTCCTGCCTCCGCTCCTATAAAACAAGAATAACAGAAAAATACTTATTCAAAAAAATCATCTATACCTGTGAAAAGATGTCAAACTATGCATATGCCTACTTTATTAAAAAAATACAGACTTAGACATATTTGCCTAAGTAATTCTACCCACAAGAATTGTGATTGATGGTAGAAATATAGCTACTGTTTTTTTCACAACTCACGTAGGTAAATTATATGAAACCAGCTTGCAAGAGTTGATAAAAGCCATTAGTACTTTGCGTTGCCTCTGCTGCTTCCGTACGTTGTAGCCGCACATTTTTAAGCACAAATAATTCTAAAAACACTGGCTAACTGAAATGACCTGAATAATGGCAGAGTCAATAGTGTAAGTGGAATAATTGCTCAATTTAGCATGCATTTCTACTTAGGTTCCTCAGTCAATAAGATATCTGTGATTAGAAAAAGAAAAAAGCATCTACCTCAGAGGTAATGAAAATAGAAGTAAGATCCTACTAGAGATGTCTAGATTTGCATTATTAGGGGTCACCGAGAAATTTATTTTGCTTGTGCAATAATACTGTAACATATTATTTGCCATCTTTCAGCTATTCATTGTATTTCAAAGAAAAATAAAAAAAGACCCTCAAGGTCTACACTCAGAAGCATATAACACTGTCAGTAGGTACAGACTTGCCTTAATTATATCAGCTTAATTTGGTTTAGGTATTAGATTGGGATTCATTTAATCTAAAAGTCTAAGTGTTAGCTGTACACCCTCCCCAGTAGATAGAGAAAGATCTTCAAAGGACAGTTCAGCCAAATTATGTCAGGACAGATTCAGGTCCCAGTGAAGGTGCCTATCTCTTTCCGTTGACTATAGAGGAAGCCTGCACAGCTGGCTTAAACTAAATGCCCAGCTTGGCAAATTTTGGAGTTAGGAGAAATGAAACCCATTCCAGATACAGGTGTGGACTGAAGGTCATCATTGCACATCCTGTCCCATTAGTCCTTTATTCCAACAGTAATCACAGTGACATTATATTGGTACTGGTCAGAATGAGTGAGGAGATTGGAATTTGGGCTGACGTGTTTAAAAATTATCGCAGAGGCGTCCTTGGAAAGCTTTGATTTTGTACGGGTCAGTGGTAATTCTTGCCTGATCCTTTCAGAGGCGATGCAGAGTTATGCTGCCTATAACCCCACTCTGTGTCTAAACAGCACATTTCAGCCCCTGGGTAATAACAATAGCAGATGCTTATTATATTTAATTATTAACCATCAGCTCTTTGAACTTATCACCTTAGTCTCTCAGCACCTGCATGATGGATGGCAAAATTCCCATAATTTCAACTTCCATCAGTCAGTAAGTAAAAGGTGAGCATCTGCTAGTGCTCACCAGTCCCTCAGGATATATACGACTATCATTATGATTGTTCCTAATGGTGTTTTACACAAAATGACTTAGGGTGAAAATGGCATGCTAGGTTATTTTACACATATACAATGTCAAAGTATTTATTGCCCTGCATATGGTAACTTTTAAATATAAATAGATAATACTAGTAGAACTTTTATTACTGCATTTAATATTTACACAGTGACATAAATTTACATGTCCTTTAAATGGTTCTGCATTTTAGACTTGATCAAAAGCTTTAGTTAAAGGAAGGAAGGAAAGGTAGGGAAACTGTGGGGAAGCTGCACTCTACTCTCCATTGTTATTTCTGCACTTAAAGTTCAGTCCACAAAGTCAAGAAAATCATCTTTGAAATTGGAAACAAACTAGCCAGGTTCTCATGCCGTAAGAAAGCTGCTAAATTCTGCTCAGAGATAGAGTTTTCTAACTGAAACACATGACCTACAAATATGGATATGTTCCCTCCAGGACCTGCCTGGGCTGCTAATACACCTGTATTGGTATCTAACTCACATGCATTGCTTCAGTGCATCTCTTCAGGTCAGAACACCTGTACCCTTGTTCACTGGGCCAGAAGGAGGAGTTTGGAAGGTACTTAACAGCAGCAGCCAAAGAGCCTCTTCCAGCCATCCACTTCCATCGAACTCAGCCACTAGGAAAATCTGACTCTCATGTGCAATGCATTAGCAACTTTATAATTTAAAATCTGATTTTCTCTCAAAGCATTTTCATAAATTAGGCCAGAATAATGAAGCAGTTAACATCTGAGTCCTTTGGGAAGCTTTCAATGCGACTGCTGCCACCTTCTCTCCCAAGGTTACCCCCCTGAAGAGATCTCATTGCTGAGAGAATATTGTATTCCCTTGCCTCATACATGATGTGAAAATTAACTAGAAAGTTGCATTACTTATGTCTTGAAGGACTTGGTAATGAAGCTTGGAACTTATGTGACTCCAGTGCAAAATGGCAATGTAATGGCATACTGGTACACCAAAGGAGTGTTCCAAAAATCTGATGAGTTGTGAAGAGCCACCCATCATGCCTAGTAAAATGGGAATAAAATTGTCACTTAAAATTTGAACAGTAATATATTCCATGTAAGCCATTGCTGGGTGTAGAACAGAACTGTGTAGTCTGTTCCTGGTGCACAGCTGGTATACAGGCAGATGTACAAACACACACACACAGATCAAAGCTGAAGGTAAATTTCTGGTAAGAAAAAAGTGAAGTATTAGGAGAACAATTTCCAAGCCTTGTTCCTCTTGTAGTAGGGATTTAAATACATGAAACCTCTATGACTGCGCACCAGATATGCAGGTATGTAGAATCTGTGTTGAAAATTCATTATTGATGAGAACAGTGTTTTATTTTTTAAACACTTTGGTAAGTATATTGTTACATGCATAGATATTTATGGAAGACCTGATTTTTACATTCATAAGCATATGAAAAAGTATTTACCTATTTATTAATTCCCAATTATTGTAAGTGGTACAATTGTCTATGAGTTGTTATATCCACCACAACAAAAAAAATTTACAAATTCAGGAAATGAGGAGACAGCATAAGTGTTTCTTCAAGTGCTAAGAAGGTGTTTGGAAACTGGTTAATAGAAGTTTGGACTCAGGTAAAGACCTTCTTCAGAGAGGAGAAAGGGTATCTATGTATTTGAAAGATTCTTACTTTCCCTGGTTTTTTGTGCCAGTTTTCTCCTGCAGTTTCAGGAATAGTTGAATGAGTCTCCAGTGGAGTTCCCTTCTCCCATTCAAGGATGCCTCAGTGAGACAGAGGCCTTTTACAGAAAAACCTCCCTGGGGGATCCCTGGCTGCAAAACTTCGGTTCTGTGTCTTGATAAATGCAAATTTCTTCATTTCTAATTAGTTTTTTCTCCAGTTGCTGAAAGAGGAAAAGAGGATTCTTGAAAGCCTTTGTTGGCATTTTAGAAGGTCCCTACTTGTTACAGATCAATTAACTTTATGGCAATGTTTCAGGTCTCTCAGAAGTATGTCAGAATGCCTTTCAGAAGTAATTTGAGGGTAATGTCCATTTTTTGAATGGATGTCTGGGGCAAGTCAGGCAATTAAAATAGTGATTGTAACACAGTAGTAAAAGTACATATCAGAGATCCTCTGGATAAGTGGTAGGATTAGTTTTTTCAGATATACCTTCTCAAACTTCAAAAGACGATCATGTGCTCTCGTCAGTTACCCCATGTTGCAGCCTACTTTGAAAAGCTCCTGTAAAAGTATTATATACCGGAAAAACCCTGTCAAATATCTGTGTAATATGATAAAGCCATCCACATCTTAATTATTTTTGTTTAAAAAAAATAGAAGTGATACTGAGGTTTTTCTCAAATCCATTTTGATCTTTGTTAGCATAAAATCAAAACAGGAAAAACGTTTTCTTCTTCTGCAGTATTTCAGTCACTCTCTGTCTTGCTTCTTACAGAAGTAATTGAATGCAACTGTTTGATTTTGTGTTCTATTACATGGTCCACACATTTTAGAACCCCGAATCTGGGAGTTTTCAGAACATTCTCATTTTCTAATTTTATTTTTCCTGTGTTGCTCAGTTCTCTGAGGATCCCCAAGCAATCCAAATGTAATCTCCAAATAAGTGACAGCGAATCTAAATTTTTCCACAGTACAGTTTATGCTAGTAGATATCTCAGACTAACCAAGGGTATATAGATAGATTTGCAGTTTAAAATTTAATGGATTTTTTTTTTCAGTGTCTGACTGCATGATTTAAAATGATCATCTTTTTCAGCAGTTTTTCTACCCATCTTTCCCTGCTAATGCTGAGTCAGAGAGTTCAGAGTATTTAATTGAAAATGGAGTGACAAGTCTTTACAGCCTGACTGAAAACCAAGAAGAGTCAATGGGAAGACATGCATTGACGTCATTTAATTTTAGAAAACTGTAGCAAAAGCTTGATGTATATTCAAAGTATAATTATTAACATAATTTAAAATTTCTACCCAACTCCTACTATCACACAGTCTTAGCTAGACATAGAAATGGAGAGCTTCAGCCCTTCTTGGCTAAGAAACCAATCTTATTTTCCCTTGGTTTTGCTAACCTTATTTTTAGAAGAGTAATTACGTTATGGCAACATTTGCCTTGATTAAAATACAATCTCTCAGATTTATTAAAAGTGGCAACAGAGAGTAACACACTAGTGCTGGGGCCCTGGTGCAAGAATTGAAATGAGGTCCTTTTCCAGCCACCTGCCATACCTGCTTGCCCTTTCCCACAGTCAGCAGCCTGGGAACATCACTGCAATTACACTGCCAGCCCACTCAGCAGCTCACCACTGAACCGCAGAATGCCCAATGTTTATTTGCAAATCTTCATCCCAGATGTAAAAGAGAAATTGAGCAGTGGCCTTAACTGTTTGTGGTTGTTCTGGTGTGCAGGAGCAGCTTGAAGGGTTAACTCATGACTAAATCTGCATCTTATTTGCACTATTTGTCCTCAGAATGAGCTCTTAGGTGCTTGGAGTTAGTACTCCCTGAACAGAAATAGCCTGGTTTTTAACACAAATTCATGGCCTGCTTACTTGCTGCATAGATAAATTACTACTCTGGTGGGAGGGCCTGTTGGAGCCCAGAGTAAAGCAACACTTCCTCTAGGTGTTGGGCTCTTGAGAGGCAGCTCTGCTCCAAGGACTCACGGTCTCACTTTGGACACTCTACTTCTACATGATGTTGAACATCTGCATAATGACATTCCTCCCAATCACTATTAAAATGGAGTTTTAGAGACAGATGTCTGGGCCGAGACTAACTGTATGAGATTCAACAAG